>NW_026741552.1:0-5071 GCF_022355385.1 Mustela nigripes
AGAACCGACTCTGCTTTCCCAGTGACTGCTAAGCTTTCGCAGAGGTTTTCAGCTGGTGCGAACCGCACTTCGCTGCTGCTTCCTCAGTAAGGCTTTGGGCGTCTGCTCTGTCGCCTCAGGGAAGAGAAGGCCTGGGAGAGCTGGTGCCTCTTGGGCCTTGCTTTCCCAGGCTCCATGTTCATGCCCTGTATTCACCCTGCCAGGCCGAACTAAGCAGACACAGCCACAAACCTGCAGCCGCGTGCGTGGCCTAGGATGGCACTCTATGCACACTACCATCTCCCAGTGTTGGCAACGCTTGGCCTTTTGCACTGGCCCTCAGGCGGACTCGCGGACAAGGCCAGTGCCTTCCACACAGGAGAGGAGAGGCGAAAGGATCCCTGAACACCGCCCGTTCACTGGATTGGGGAGCTTTGGGGGATTGTCGCCACTCCTTCCCCGGCACACCCCCCGCCACCGACAACACTGCCACATCTTGGAGGAAGATGGCATCTGACTGCCTGTTTCTCGAGGGAGCTGTTTCTGCGAGTTCAGGGTAAGGTTCCTGGTAGGAAGCCCAAGTATGCCCTACGGACAGGTGGCCAAGGAGATGCTGTCCCCTTAAGAACAGAGGCACAGGACAGGTCTGCCTTCTGCCCAGACTCTTTCCTCGGAGTGGAGCACACGCCCCTGCCCTATTCGTCCCCTCATGTCTCCTAATCAGCCAGGCTTCCATCTCTCCGCACAGGGAGCGGTAGGCACTATTCTTGCCACCGGCTGCTGTTCATGCCATGGCAGGCTATCCTGCTTTCTGACCTTTTTCTGACCTCAAGGCCAACGGCTCCTTCTCTTCTCTGGGGGCGGCGTGCTGTGCCTTCCCCAGACGTGCTCCATGGGACCTCGGAGACAGATGTGTCTTTTTCCTAAAGGCCCTTTCAGATGTGCAACCACGTTTCTCTCTCAGGCAGAGGGGATGCTAGGGCAAAGAGAATTTCGCTCCATGCGGGTATCTTCCACTGTGCTGTGGAGACTAGCTCAGGCAGGAAGCACCAGCATCCCCAAACCCAACTCTGATTTCCCAATGAATGCTGTGCTTTCCCAGAGGAGATGCCCAAAGAGCCTTTTGCTGTATGCGGGTTTCTCCCACTGTGAGACTGGGCTCAGGCAACCAGCAGCAGCAGCCCACAGTACCGATTCTGATTTCTCAGCGAATGCTGTGCTTTCACAGAGGCTTTGGGCTTAGAGCGAACCGCACTTCACTGCTGCTTCCTCAGCAAGGCTTCGTTCGCGTCAGGGAAGAAGAGCTGCGGGAGAGCTGGTGCCTCTTGGGACTTGATTTCCTGGGCTCCATGTTCGCGCCCTGGGTTCACCCTGCCAGGCCGAACTAAGCAGATACAGCGACAACACTGCAGCAGCGAGCGTGGCCTAGGATGGCACTGTATGCACACCACCATCTCTCGGTGTAGGCAACACTTGGCCTTTTGCTCAGGCCCTCAGGCAGACTCGGGAACTAGGCGAGTGCCTTCTCCACAGGAGAGGAGAGGCGACAGGATCCCTGCACACCGCCCGCGCACTGGGATGGGGAGCTGTGGGGACTGTACCCACTCCTTGCCTGGACATCCAGTGCCTTCGCGAATGCTTCCACCTCCTGGAGGACGACGTAAACTGGCTGCCAGTTCTTTGAGTGAGCTGTTTCTGCGAGTTCAGGGTAGGCGCCTGGTGGCAAGCCCATGTCTCCACCAGAGACAGGTGGCCAAAGCTGCTGTCTCCTTGGGCCTAGACTTCTTCCTAAGAGTGGAGCATGCGCCCTGACCTACTCATCCCCTCCTGTCCCCTTAGCAGCCAGGCTTACGTCTCTCTGCACTGGGGGCGGGGGACACTTGTATTGCCACCAGCCACTGTGCCTTCCAGGGCCAGCTCTCCTGCTTCACAACCCTTTCCAGTCCACAAGGCCAACGGCTCCTGCTTTTCTCCCCGAGCAGAGTGCTGCACCTTCCACAGACATGCTCCTGGGAAGCTCAGTGAAAGACGTGTCCCTTTCCTTAAGGCTCTTTTCACAGGCACAACAGCGCTTCGCTCTCAGGCAGAGGGGATGCCCAGGCAAAGAGGATTTCGCTCCATGCGTGTTTATTACGCCGTGCTGTAGAGACCAGCTCAGACAAACAGTAGCATCCCACAGACCAGAGGCACAGGACAGGCCTGCCTTCTGCCCAGACTCCTTCCTCAGAGTGGAGCACGCGCTCCTGCCTTAGTTGTCCCCTCATGTCTCGTTAGCAGCCAGGCTTCCATCTCTCTGCACAGGGAGCGGGTGACACTTGTCTTGCCACCGGCCTGCTGTTCGTGCCACAGCAGGCTATCCTGCTTCCCGAGCGTTTCCCGACCCCAAGGCCAACGGCTCCTTCTCTTCTCCGGGGGCGGCGTGCTGCGCCTTCCCCACACTTGGCTTCTCTCTCAGGCAGAGAGGATGCTAAGGCAAAGAGTATTTCGCTCCATGCGGCTATCTTACACCCAGCTGTGGAGACTAGCTCAGGCAAGCAGCAGCAGCTTCCCCAAACCCAACTCTGATTACCCAAGGAATGCTGTGCTTTCCCAGGGGAGATGCCCAGGCAAAGAGGCTTTCGCTGTATGCGGGTTTCTTCCAGCTCGAGACTGGGCTCAGGCAAGCAGCAGCAGCCCACAGAACTTTTCTCAGCGAATGCTGTGCTTTCGCAGAGGCTTTGGGTTGGAGCGAATAGCACTTCGCCGCGTCTTCCTCAGCAAGGCTTCAGTCGAGTCAGGGAAGAAGAGCTGCGGGAGAGCTGGTGCCTCTTGGGCCTTGCTTTCCCGGGCTCCATGTTCGCGTCCTGGGTTCACCCTACCAGGCAGAACTAAGCAGACACAGCCACAACCCTGCAGTAGCGTGCGTAGCCTAGGATGGCACTCTATGCACACTACCATCTCCCGGTGTAGGCTTCGCTTGGCCTCTTACTCTGGCGCTCAGGCGGACTCGCGGACTAGGCCAGTGCTTTCCCCACAGGAAAGCAGAGGTGACAGGATCCCTGCACACCGCCCGTGCACTGAATAGGGAACTTTGGGGGACTGTCCCCACCGCTTCCCATTAAACCCTGTGCCTCCTCCATGCTTCCACATCCTGTAGGAAGACGGCATCTGACTCCCCGTTATTTCAGGGAGCTGTTTCTGTGAGTTCAGCATAGGCGCCTGGTGGCTAGCGCATGTCTGCCCCAGGGACAGGTGGCCAAGGAGCTGCTGTCTCCTTGGGCCCAGAGGCTTCTGCCCAGACTCCTTCCTCAGAATGGAGCACGTGCCCTGCACTACTCATCCCCTCCTGTCTCCTTAGCAGCAAGGCTTCCGTCTCTCTGCACAGGGAGTGGAGCGGGTGCACTTGTATTGCCACCGGCCGCTGTCCCTGCCAGGGCAGGCTCTACTGCTTCCCTATTGTTTACCGACCACAAGGCCAAGGACTCCTTCACTTCTCCTGGGGCAGCGTGCTGCGCCTTCCCCAGACATGCTCCATGGGAGCTCGGTGACAGACGTGTCCCTTTTCCTTAAGGCCCTTTCAGATGTGCAACCACGTTTCTCTCTCAGGCAGAGGGGATGCTAGGGCAAAGAGAATTTCGCTCCATGCGGGTATCTTCCACTGTTCTGTGGAGAATAGCCCAGGCAAGAAGCACCAGCATCCCCAAACCCAACTCTGATTTCCCAATGAATGCTGTGCTTTCCCAGAGGAGATGCCTAAAGAGCCTTTTGCTGTATGCGGGTTTCTCCCACTGTGAGACTGGGCTCAGGCAACCAGCAGCAGCAGCCCACAGTACCGACTCTGATTTCTCAGCGAATGCTGTGCTTTCACAGAGGCTTTGGGCTTGGAGCGAACCGCACTTCACTGCTGCTTCCTCAGCAAGGCTTCGTTCGCGTCAGGGAAGAAGAGCTGCGGGAAAGCTGGTGCCTCTTGGGACTTGCTTTCACGGGCTCCATGTTCGCGCCCTGGGTTCACCCTGGCAAGCCGAACTAAGCAGACAAGTGACAACACTGCAGCAGCGAGCGTGGCCTAGGATGGCACTGTATGCACACCACCATCTCTCGGTGTAGGCAACGCTTGGCCTTTTGCTCAGGCCCTCAGGCAGACTCGCGGACTAGGCCAGTGTTTTCCCCACAGGAGAGGAGAAGCGACAGGATCCCTGCACACCGCCCGCGCACTGGGATGGGGAGCTGTGGTGACTGTACCCACTCCTTGCTTGGAAATCCCGTGCCTTCGCGAACGCTTCCACCTCCTGGAGGAAGACAGAAACTGGCTGCCAGTTCTTTCAGGGAGATGTTTCTGTGAGTTCAGGGTAGGCGCCTGGTGGCAAGCCCATGTCTCCACCAGAGACAGGTGGCCAAAGCTGCTGTCTCCTTGGGCCCAGAGGCTAAGGACAGGCATGCTTTCTGCCCAGACTCCTTCCTAAGAGTGGAGCACGCGCCCTGCTGTACTCATCCCCACCTGTCTCCTTAGCATCCAGGCTTCCGTCTCTGCACTGAGAGCGGGTGACACTTGTATTGCCACCGGCCATTGTGCCTGCCAGGTCCGGCTCTCCTGCTTCACAACCATTTCCAAACCAGATGGCCAAAGGCTCCTGCTCTTCTCCCTGGGCAGCGTGCTGCACCTTCCACAGACATGCTCCTGGGGAGCTCAGTGAAAGATGTGTCCCTTTCCTTAAGGCTCTTTCCACAGGTACAACCGCGCTTCTCTCTCAGGTAGAGGGGATGCCCAGGCAAAGAGGATTTCGCTCCATGAGGGTTTATTTCACCGTACTGTGGAGACCAGCTCAGGCAAACAGCAGCATCCCACAGACCCAACTCTGATTTGCCAAAGAATGCTGTGCTTTCCCAGAAGGGATGTCCGGGCAAAGAGGCTTTTGCTCTATGCGGGTTTCTCCAATCGTGCTGCGAATCCTAGGCTAAGGAAAGCAACAACAGCAGCCCACAGAACCGACTCTGATTTCTCAGCGACTGCTATGCTTTCGCAGAGGTTTTCAGCATGGCGCAAACCGCACTTCGCTGCTGCTTCCTCAGCAAGGCTTTGGTCGTTCGCTCTGTCGCGGCAGGGAAGAAGAGC
>NW_026741553.1:0-5069 GCF_022355385.1 Mustela nigripes
TTTTTTTTTTTTTTTTTTTGAGATTGATTTGTTTTAGGGAGAGAGCTGGTGAGCAAGTGGGGGTAGGGCTGGGAGGAGCCAGGAAGAGAGGAAGAGACAAATCCTCAAGCAGACCCCCCACTGAGTAGGAAGCCTGGCATGGGGACTCATTGTGGGGTCTGGATCCCAGGACTCTGAGATCCTGACCTGAGCTGAATTCCATAGTCAGGTGCTTAACTGTTAGACTGAGCTATCCTGGCATCCCTCATCAGTGTTTTTAAAGAATTACACTAAGGCACGGACAACATGGCTAAATTTCCCTAAGATGACAAAGCTTGGAAATGGCAGAGCTTGGATTCGAATTAGAGTCTGGCTCTGTAATGGTTACACTCTTAACCATTATATTAAAATACCTCATTTCTTGTGAACATCAGTCATCCCTTGGGCCTAGCTGACACATACATGATTGAAAATGGTGGAGTTTAGTTCAAGGTTAGGAAAAGAACAATGTGGGGATGCCTGGGTGGCTCAGTGGGTTAAAGCCTCTGCCTTCAGTTCAGGTCATGATCCCAGGGTGCTGGGATTGAGCCCTGCTTGGGGATCCCTGCTCAGTGGAGAGTCTACTTATCCCTCTCCCCATTTCCCACTCATGTGCTTTTTCTCTCTCAAATAAATAAAATCTTTGAGGAAAAAAAAAAAAGGAACACTGTGAAAAGCCTAGTTAGTCATTTCCTTCTACGAGACACAATTATTACTCTCCCTATTAGCATCCCCTACTCCCATGTTAGAAAAGCTGTTAGTCCCCACAGCTTGGATGCCAGTTTTTGTCAGACCAGGCCCTTAATTGTAGTCCTAAGAATTTTGTGGGAAACCTAACTGTTTATCTTCTGGGGAAAAAATACAAAAAATAGTTTATATCTGTGTAAGAAGAGATATTTCATGAAGGTATTTTAATTAAGATTTTCTGTAATGCAAGAATCAGATGCAAGAAATATGTTTAAATATTAAGCATGATAACGCTCTTAAGACTTGAGACTTAATGGAAACCTTTCTTTGTTGCACTCCTTATTAAGTAGGATTTAAATTATCTTATTGTTATAATTCATTGTGAAAAAGAAAAAGCCCATGCTGAAGAAGTTTAGAATACTCACTAGAAATAGTAGTAGATAAAGACTTCTGACCATCTTGGATATGTCTGTTTTATTTCCACTGAGTGACTGCCAGTTTTGCTTTTGTGTTTATATTTTATGTGGTTAGAAATTTAATATAGATCTTATTTTTGAAGTTTTTAAAAAACTTGAAATTTGTTTCATTGAATATAATTTTAGATAATGTACTTCTACTTTGCATTTTTTTAAAGTCTTAGATTTTTGTCCTCTTTATTAAAGATATGGCAAAATGCAGTAGGTTTTGCTTTTAGATTCATTTATAAATATGATTTTTCTAATTCTTTGGTACTATTCTCTCATTTCTCTTTTTTCCATCCTAAATTTTTCCCTAGAGTAAAACACATACAATTTTTAAACAATCTTAGCTTCATATTTTCACTAACAGTATATAATTATAATTTTCTGTAGTGTGTTGATTGAATATGCAATAGTGATGTGTAGTGATTCTCCAAAAGTTAAAAACTACTAAACTATATTAGATTATTCTTGGATAGATAACTTCTCTAGATTGATGTTATACCCTTAGTTCCTTTACCCCTGGAGGTGAGCGTTCTTTATTCCAAATATCTTATAACTTTATGAATGATTATAGTTTAACCTCAAAATTCTGTTAATGTTTTATGAATAATGAGTAATTTTGGAATTTTTGCCATTTGTTGGTGGTAGCTATCAATACCTCACAAAAGTCAATTATGATACATTCATAGACAAGTGTTTAAGTAGGTAGCAACAATGCTTCATTTCTTGATAGTTTTAATTAACTTGAATGCACCTAGGAATTAGAAAGAATCCAGAAAAAGACCACCAAGTAATTAAAAGACAGAACCCACAGGCATGCATTTGGCACTGGGACAGCTGCATTGGGCTTTCATTCAGTCTCTATCCTTGATGTAGTATTAATAGAGCTTGATTTTTCTGACTTTTTAGATTATAACAGGTTAGAAATAAGCAACAGTAATGTTGTGCTTCTACGTTTGGAGGTGAACTTTGATTATTTCAAGGAGAAACAGCATTATTAACTTTTACATTTTTTGACTTTGTTTTCCTCTTAAACAGAGCCCATAATTTTATAAATATAAACTGTAATAAGTGAAATTAATGCTCAAAAGGAACAGTTGGCAGACTCACAAGGAATAAGATTAAATAAAAAACATAAAAAGCAGATATAAGTATTTTTGAATGATGGTAGTCTTGACCCATTTAGTTATGGGGCAAACAGATATAACTTACCACCTGAGGTATTCTCTAGTTTTAAAAGTCAGAATTTTTAATGACTCACAAATAATGTTTAGAAGGTTAAATCAAATGTATTACCTGTCAAGAAATAGGGCTATAGGGGCGCCTGGGTGGCTCAGTGGGTTAAAGCCTCTGCCTTTGGCTCGGGTCATGATCCCAGGGTCCTGGGATCGAGCCCCACATCGGGCTCTCTGCTCAGCAAGGAGCCTCCTTTCTCCTCTCTCTCTGCCTGCCTCTCTGCCTACTTGTGCTTTCTGTCAAATAAATAAATAAAATCTTTAAAAAAAAAAAAAGAAATAAGGCTCTATAGTGTATTTAAGAAAGTCTTTCTTTTTAATTTAAATGGGGTTAACTTCAGTCTTTGTGAAATTTTCTTCAATTCTATAAATGAAATACTTAGTATATTTAATGTAAAATCTGTTTTTCTTCTGTTTCCTTGTACTTGGTTCCTTTGTCCTCTTGCAGGTACTGTACTAAAATAGGAAAAAATTTACTTTGTTTATACTTAATTTTAAATGTACATAAAATCCATCATATTTAAAGTAATGAATTTTTTTCCCTAGGTGCTACAAAGTACACAGATAAAGATAATGGAGGAATGCTTGTGTGGTCACCATATCACAGTATCCCAGATGCTAAATGTAAGTTTTCTGAAATTGAATGTTTATGTCAATAGGATTCTATCAACCAATTCTAAATACAACTTATATTTGTTTTGGGATTTCTTATGAGATTCTCATAAGAAAACAGTTTGTCTTTGTTTTGTTTTTTGATGGAGGTTGTTATATTAGAATGTTTTTCCTTTTGAAAGATAGTGGGTTGATCATTCCAATTTGTGTCAGGCCCAGGAAGACTGAAAATACCTAGGATCTGATGGCATTGCTGCTTAAATCCTCAAGCAGGGGAGGGAGTTACTATGTAGACATCTGCACAGGCTTTTCCTCAGTATATGGAGCTGTAAAGAAATGCCTTCAAACTTCAGAGAGCCCACTATCATTACCATTTTAAAGAGGAAAGGGGAAAGAACTGACTTCAGCAGCCATCAATCAGGTCATCTTTGAGCTCTCCATTTCTGGACGGAGACCTTCTGGATCATTGACCATGCACTTCTTGAATCATGGTGTGGCTTTAGACTTCAATGTGATGTAGCGGACCTGATCCTTTGCGGCACATCAGATATAGGAAACGTGCAGGTAACAAAACTAAGATCCCCACCCCTCCATTCAGTTATTTTTGAATTTGTTAATTAGACAAACAGAAAACCACCGCACAGCTATTCTTGCAGCTGTAAAATAATCTTGTCTTATAAAAATATTTACGAAATCTTAGAGATGTCCCATAATGGTTTATTTAGTCCTATGAAAATTAATGATGTTCTGTATGTCATGTGAATAGAAAGCTAAGCATACTTCTTGATGCAATAAGAGAACTAAAAATTGAAAATTGAGTATGATGCTGCATACCTGATAATTCTTCCTATTTGACAGTTTGGGAATACCAGCAAAAGGTCTAGCTGGTAATCTAGGAATTACATGCCCTTGAGGTATTCTTAACAGAAAACACAAAATTGTACATTTGGCCTGGGACTGTATACTGAGAAACCTGAGGGAGATTATCAGGTTTCTCTGGTTCAGTTCTTGTTACATGGCAAAGGTTTTCATTCATAAACTGAGCATCAGGGTATCACTGGCTTCTGCTGTCCTACCACTGTTTTGTACAGTGGTGCGTTTCTTAAGAAGGTGGAAAATAAAATTTAGAAAGCTAGCATATCCTGATTGTGTGGTGCCCATGTAGAATATTCTAGACCAAAGATATCGGGCAGTGGATTCAGCTCTGGCTGTGCACTAGAATCATGTGGAGGAACTTTTAAAAGACAGTGCTGATGTCTAGTGTCTATCTCAAACCAATTAAATCAGAATCTTAAGGGTTGGAGTCTGGACTTAACTTTTAATTTTTTTATTTTATTCATTCATTTGTCTTTAAAGACTTTATTTTTTAGTAATCTCTGTACCCCACATGGGGCTTGAACTCGTGACTCCAAGATCAAGAGTTGCATTCTCTTTCGACCGATACAGCTGGGTGCTCCTGAGCTTCCTTTTTAAAAGCTCCCCCACTGATTCTAATGCACAGCCAAAGTTGGAAACCATAGATTGAATGGTATTGTTTAGCCTTCTACTTATAGGACTGTAGGACATTTTTGTTAAAAACAGCATATATTTAGGCCTATCTTATGTTTAAGTACTATGTATTTAAATTCTAAACAAAAGACAATATTTGGATTTTCTTCAAAAGTTTACAGTCTTAGGGAACTATAATAGCATCCATCGAAAATAGTTACTATTCTAACAGCATTATTGTTATAATATCATTTTTATATATTAAATTATCTTAACATTGACTAATAGTAATAGCAAACTCATATAAAGTACCTAAAATGTACCATGTGTTATTCTAAACAGTTGATTATAATATATCTCATTTAATCCTAGGAAGAAGGTACTGTTTTAGAGTGATAAAAGTAAGGTACAGAAAGGAAGAGTTAATTGCCTATAGTCAAAAAACTCGCAACAAGGCTGAGAATCAAGCCCTGATAGACTAGCTGTTCTGGGATCAGAATTCTTAACCTCTGCTTCTCCAAATATGCCATATATATATATATATATATATATATATATATATATATAT
>NW_026741554.1:0-5069 GCF_022355385.1 Mustela nigripes
AGTAGGAACAAATCAAAACAAAAGTTTTATCTAAGAAGTAGTGGTGGTTGTTTTCTTGTCATTTTTTTTTCCTGGTTGGTTTTCTGGGGGTAGGGACCTGCTGCGTGGGTTTTCAGTCAATGATGTTCCCTGAGTTAAGTCCTCCCTCTCCCCTCAAGGGGGTGGGCTTTGACGGAACCGGTTTTTCAGGCTTTTGTTCTTTGGAGGTTTTTATGTTTGTTCATTTCTTTTCTCTCAGCTTGACAGCTTTTGATGGTTTTTGGAGGTTTAGAGGAAAGCAAACTGCATCCCAACCTCCCTCTCAGAGAGAAGCCTCAGTCTGTTCCCCTGTGAGTGCTCCAGAGCACATAAATTCCCCCTTGGCCGCTGGCAGAGCAGGTTCTGAGTCGCCGTCCCTGGGGACACAGGAACTCCTGCTTGTAACCAAAATCATGACAGTGGCGGTTGTCTGGGCAGCTCCAGACCACCAGAGAGGTTCCAAGCAGTGATCCCACTCTGAGATTTTTCCCGCTGGCCCAGGCTGGGAGTGCCTGGTCTTTCTGGTTCTGAGAGCACCCGGCTGGCACCTTCGCACACCTCTCTCAGGGGCGGGTGTCGGGTGCACGCCTCAGGCTCTGATAGTATGGCATAGCGTTCTGCCATCTGGTGAGGGTCCGACCCCATGGTTCTCAGGCATGCTGACAACTCAGGGACCAAGACCTGGTTTCTCCATTGCACTCTCTCTGGCTCAGCGCCAGGGGTGGCTGTCCTGGGTCCCGGGACTTAAGTCCCTGTCCCTAACCTCCCCAAGTCCTGCAATCCCCCCACCATGATCCTTTGTTCTTTTTGAGTGCTTTCAACCAGACTCCAAGTTAATGCTGGTCCCAAGATGCAGGGCACTCTCATATTGGGGTATTACTTTCCAATGGGTCACCTCTGGTGGCTCCCTCCCCCTTTTGTTTATCTTCCAGTATCAGTCCAATGTTCTCACTCTGCTTTGCCTGCCCACTGCCCCATAGAGATCCAGATGTGTATAATTCTGATCTCGGGCTGATTTCATGGGTGGTCAGAGTTCTTTAGTAGGTAATCAGCTCACTTTAGGGTACAGGTTAACACGGTGCCTCTTCCTATTTCCCTACCATCTTGTCTCCCCCTCCATTATATATATTACCACATCTTCTTTATCCATTCATCAGTCAATGGACATTTGGGTTCCCCCTTATCATCAAGGGAATATAAATCAAAACCACCATGAGATACCATCTCACACCAGTCAATACAGCCAAAATTAACAACTTAGGAAACAATAGATGTTGGTGAGGATGTGGAGAAAGGGGAAACCTCTAACTGTGTGGGTGGCGATGCAAACTGGTGCAGCCACTCTGAAAAACAGTATGGAGTTTCTTCAAAAAGTTAGAAATAGAACTACCCTATGACCCGGTAATTGCGCTACTAGGTATTTATCAAAAGGATGCAAAAATAGGGATTTGAAAAGGCACATGCACCCCAAAGTTTATAGCAACACTATCCACAATAGCCAAAATATGGAAATAACCAGTTCCTATTGATGTCATTTAATTTTTTTAGCTTTTTAATTTTATGAACAACCTGAAAAGTTTTATTCACTTATTTATTCTTATAAACTCATTTTGTTTTATTTGAGTATAATAGACAGTGTTACATTAGATTCAGAAGTACAACAGTGATTTAACAACTCTATTATGTTATGCTGTGCTCACAAGTGTAGTTACCATCTGTCACTATATCATGCTGTTACAGTATCATTGACTATATTCCCTATGTTGTGCCTTTTATTCCCAAGATTTATTCATTCCATAACTGAAAGCCTGTATCTCCTGCTTCCCTTCACTTACTTCCTCCCCTCTGGCAACCATCAGTTTGTTCTCTGCAGTTGTGTATCTGATTCTGCTTTTTAAAATTTTTAACATATAATGTATTATTTGTTTCAGGGGTACAGGTCTGTGATTCATCAGTCTTACACAATACACAGTGCTCACCATAGCACATACCCTCTTTAATGTCCATCACCCAGCCGCCCCATCCCCCCACCTCTGATTCTGCTTTAAAAAAAAAAGATTTTATTTATTTATTTGATAGACAGAGATCACAAGTAGTCAGAGAGGCAGGCAGAGAGAGAGGGGGAGCCCAATAAGGGGCTCAATCCCAGGACCCTGAGATCATGACAGAGGCAGAGGCTTTAACTCACTGAGCCACCCAGGCGCAGTGATTCTGCTTTTAAAAACATCTTTATTACATGTGTTGTTAAACACATCTCCAGCATGACAGAAGAGCTATCCTGTCTATTTCCTGAAATAACACTTGTCAAAATAGCTGAATGCATAGTTTTATACCTACATCTTTGAACAGTTTTGATTTTTTCCTTTCCTTAGATTACGTTCTCCTAATGAGAATTACTGGTAAAGTGTATATGTTTTTCAAATTTTAACGCATTGCCAAACTTTACTTCAGAAATGGTGTGAAGACTTTTTAATTGAAGATGTCATATCACATAGCTATCTACTTCTAAGACCAGTCCCATAATCCCGTGTATAAAACAGCACTCAGGAGCATGTGCGATGGGGACAAAAGTAGGACAAAAAAAGAAAGTACAAGGTCAGAAAAGAAGTCACAGGGAACTGCTGAATTTATAACATCACTGGAATTGAGCCCCACATCTTGCTATACTGAAAGTAATTAAGAGAAAAAATTAAATAAAGGAATACCATTATTGGCTTATAAAATCAATAAAGGTGATGATATTTAGTGTTGGTATGGTTGTAGGAAATATGCATTCATACATTGCTCATGGAATGAAAATTGGTACAACTTTTCTAGGGGACAATTTGAGAATATTTTTTAAAAACTTTAAAGGGGGCACCTGGGTGGCTGAGTGGGTTAAAGCCTCTGCCTTCAGCTCAGGTCATGATCCCGGGGACCTGGGATTGAGCACCACATCAGGCTCTCTTACCAGCGGGGAGCCTGCTTCCACCTCTCTCTCAGCCTGCCTCTCTGCCTTCTTGTGATCCTCTCTGTCAAATAAATAAATAAAATCTTTAAAAAGAAAAAGAAAAACAAAACAAAACCCACACACAAACTTTAAAGTTGTTCTTGCCCTTTAAACTAGTAGTTATAATTATAAGATTTTATACTAAGGAAAGAATCAATGTGAATGAAGATCTGTGTGTATGGATTATTCAATAAATTGGTATTGGGTAGTCATCTGTCAATATGTGAGGAAATATATTCAGATATCCAACTTGTACCATATAGAAGAATTCCATAGGATTTGAGATAAAAATATAAAAAGTAAACAAGAAAGGTATTAATAAGAAGATATAGGATATTTGTATAACTTCTCTTTGGTTTCTAAATGTTTATTTTTTAAATAGCATCCTGGTTTTATTTCATGTTTACAATACCTTAGAACCCTGAGAATAACAAAAGTTTCCTTCTGCTCTTTATTTCACCTGTTTTACTTGAATTGCTTGTTTTGTTCTTTGTCTTTAATATAGGAGGCTTTCCTATAGGGAAGGGCTTATCAACTGGTGATCTTCACTTTAAGATGACTGAGAAACTGGCTAACTTACTGGGGACACCCTCCAAATGGCATAATCATAGGTCTTTTCTTTGGGAGTAGTTCCAGTTTTTTCAAAGATGAATTCTCCAATTTTCTATCTGGAAAATACAAATCTGGCTGCTTATGTTCTTATTTTAAAATTTCATATAGTGCCCTTATTTTTAATACAATGCTCTTTCCCTACCTCCCATTCTACCTGGGACATCTGGGCCTGGGGGCTTCTGTGGATCAATTTTTAAAAACAAACATTTAGTCTCCTGCCAAAGTAAGGAAATTGTATTTTTCTGGCTAAGCAGGATGAGGGAAGGAACCTGAGAGTGTTCTAACAACACTTCTTACACACATACAATCAAGTTTCTGTTTTCAGGCTCCTGAAGCTCCCCTGCTTTCTTTTCTTTTCTTTTATTATTATTATTTTTTTCATTTATTTATTTTTAGCATAACAGTATCATTAATTTTTCACAACACCCAGTGCTCCATGCGATCCGTGCCCTCTATAATACCCACCACATGGTACCCAACCTCCCACCCCCCCGCCACTTCAAACCACTCAGGTTGTTTTTCAGAGTCCATAGTCTCTCATGATTCACCTCCCCTTCCAATTTACCCCAACGCCCTTCTCTCTAACTCCCCATGTCCTCCATGCTTTTTGTTATGCTCCAAAAATAAGTGAAACCATATGACAATTGACTCTCTCTGCTTGACTGATTACACTGAGCATAATCTCTTCCATTCCCATCCATGTTGCTACAAAAGTTGGGTATTCGTCCTTTCTGATGGAGGCATAATACTCCATAGTGTATATGGACCACATCTTCCTTATCCATTCATCCGATGAAGGGCATCTTGGTTCTTTCCAGAGTTTGGCGACTGTGGCCATTGCTGCAATAAAAATTGGGGTACAGATGGCCCTTCTTTTCACGACATCTGTATCTTTAGGGTAAATACCTAGGAGTGCAATGGCAGGGTCATAAGGAAGTTCTATTTTCAATTTATTAAGGAATCTCCACACTGTTCTCCAAAGAGGCTGCACCAACTTGCATTTCCACCAACAGTGGAAGAGGGTTCCCCTTTGTCCACATCCTCTCCAACACATGTTGTTTCCTGTCTTGCTAATTTTGGCCATTATAACTGGTGTAAGGTGATATCTCAATGTAGTTTTAATTTGAATCTCCCTGAGGGCTAGTGATGATGAACATTTTTTCATGTGTCTGATAGCCATTTGTATGTCTTGATTGGAGAAGTGTCTGTCCATATCCTCTGCCCATTTTTTTGATATAATTGTCTGTTTTGTGTGTGTTGAGTTTGAGGAGTTCATTATAGATCCTGGATATCAACCTTTTGTCTGTACTGTCATTTGCAAATATCTTCTCCCATTCCATGGGTTGCCTCTTTGTTTTTTTTGACTGTTTCCTTTGCTGTGCAGAAGCTTTTGATTTTGATGAAGTCCCAAAAGTTCATTTTCGCTTTTGTTTCCTTTGCCTTTGGAGAC
>NW_026741555.1:0-5068 GCF_022355385.1 Mustela nigripes
AGGAGAAAGGTGTGATACCTACAGAACACAAAGATGAAGATGATGTGGGCTTTCTGGTGGGAAGCAGTGTGAGAAGGCCCTGGAGCAAACTTCAAAGTCAACGAGGATGTCCCCTCCAAAAAAGGCTTTCAAAAATGAAGGTGACACTGACACAGAAATGTTGACAGACTACATCACCAGCAGACCCACACTACGAGAAAGGTTACACGTACCACATGGGAATCTGCATTTAGCCAAAGGGACGGAAGGGCAACAGACTGGTAACCGCGTGGGAAAATAGATAAGATTCTTTTCTTATTACTTAAATCTCTTTAAAAACACGAGACAGATGAAACCAAAGTAGTAAGGATGGGTTTGGGGGTTTCTAACACGAAAAGTAAACGGCACGATGGCTACAGCATAAAGATGGACAGGGAAGAAACGTGAAGAGGTAGGGGATCCCTTAGAGGGAAGCCGGGAAATTACAGGTGTATGCGGCTATAAAGCTTGAAGCAGTCGCTGAAATAACAAAACAAAGAGTTACAGCTAATAAGCCAAGGAGGGAAAGGAGTGGATCATAGAAAAACCACGGAAACACTACGTCAGAGCAGTTGCTCTTCCAGGACTTTACCCTGTAGAAGTAGTCGTCTAGTACAAGAACGATGACGACAGCAGTATTTTATCCATACTATCCTCGAATCAACTTAAAGAGTATAAGGAAAGGATTCAATAAATACTGGCACAAACACACGCAGGCAGAAACTTCTCTGCCTCGTTAAAAGGCATTCGGAGGGTTGTACTCATTCGAGGACGTCCGGATTCGCAGCGACCTGTTCTCCTCCACAGCTCTCCTTCTCCAGAGTCCGCGGTGGCCTTCGAATCTTGGCCTCGGTCCTCCTGTTGTGCACAGGCCAAACGACAGGACCCTTTCTGCCTTCTAAAAATACTGCCGCGTCCCTGGGTGGGCTCGAACCACCAACCTTTCGGTTAACAGCCGAACGCGCTAACCGATTGCGCCACAGAGACCTTCGGGAAGCCTCCGCCCACATCCCGGTAGAGAGCGAGCACGCGCTCAACGCTAGGGGGAGCCACCCGCCTCCTGGGGGCGGGGGGGGTGGGAGTGGCCCGCCCCCTCCCCGGAGAAGCCGAAGGCCAACTGGTTCCCGGGAGGTTTCTCCCCGTGGATTCCGCGGGCACCCGACCTTCGGCGCCGCTGGCGCTCGGCTTGCTCCACTCAGCGGCGGTCGGTGTGGGGGAAGCTGGAGAGAGGGTGGGGTGCGGCTGCTCAGAAGGCGGCAAACGCCAAGAGGCGGCAAAGAAAAGCGGGGGAGGCGGGGACGGGATGGCGAGACTGCCCAGGACCCGGATTGAGGGACCGGACAATGGTTTTTTGGTGGTGGTTTTGTCCTTATCGCGTAGGAGGTTCCGAGGAAGGGAAGGAAGATCCGAGAGCGGGTAGGAGAGACGCCACAGCACCAGTACCTGCAGTTTGTCCGATGAGAAAACAGTGCAGCTACAGGAATGATTTTGCGTCAAAAGTCCTATTGCGACTGGAAGGCCGGCCGCCGGGAGGGTGGCGCGCCGTGATCGTATAGTGGTTAGTACTCTGCGTTGTGGCCGCAGCAACCTCGGTTCGAATCCGAGTCACGGCACTCTTCTCGGCCCCTGGCGACCCGTCCCTTTTACTTTGTCTTTAAACACCCCCACCCTCGGGGCGCCAGCGCCTCGAACCTGGGGGCCCGAGAGCCCTGCTTTCCGCTGGCCACTGGGCGCCGGGAGGTCTTCTTCATTCACCCGAAGGAAAGGAAAACTCCACTCGCCGCTAACCTCGGGACCTTCTCCGCTCTGACTCGGAGCGTAAGGAAACTCAACCAAATGGCTTTTCTTCAGCGCGCCTCCAAACGAGGACAAGTCCTGGAGTCCCCAGCTGTCCAGCGAGAAGCCTCGTGGGCTGTCCTTGCTGGGAAGTGGCGTCCCCGTGGTCCTCAAAAAACCTTAAGGATCTTCAAAGACCAGAGAAAAGTGCCTGTCAGGTAAGTGACAGCTCTTCCACAGACCTGTTGAGCGCCTCAGACCTTGGCTCCTGCGAATCTCTGTCTCGGGGGAACTCTTTCAGTCCTTGGCTGTAGTCCTTGGCGTCATCGCAGCAACCTCTCCAGTGGCTCGTGGCATACCCTCAAGGGTTTGAAAATGCCTGTCGGCAGCCCCTTCCACGCCCGACGGTATTTATTCATCGCGATACCACTGAGAGTTGTGCTTGTTGCACATCCTTGCCAGGATGGGGTGTTTCCCATCCTTACCAGTAGTGCTATCTCGATGTGATTTTAACATCCATTTCCCTAGCGGCCAAAAATACTGAGCACCCTTTTATGTGCTGTGTTGGCCTCGTGTATCTTCTTTTCCGAAGGATCTGTTCATGTCTTTTACCTATCTCAAAAACTTGAGTTGCCTGATTTTTTTTTTTTTTTTAATTATCAGTTTGGAGGCGCTCACAGCACCCTATAGCTACAGGTGTGGGGGTTTGCTTGCTTGCTTGCTTGCTTGTTTTTTGTTTGTTTGGTTGGTTGGTTGGTCAGATATGTTTTGTGAACATTTTCTCCCTGTCTGTGGCATGCTGTTTTCACTGTCTTGGTGGCGTCTTTGAATGAGAAGATATGGTTAAAGTTGATGAAGTCTAACTTGCCCTGTCTTTTTTTTTTTAAGTACATATTTTTTCCTGGTTCTTGTTTAGGAAATCTTTGCCTACCACCAAGTCACAAAGTAACCTCCAAAAGGTTTATGCCTTCAACTTTTATGTTTTAGGAGGCACCTCCCATTAATTTTTGTGTGTAGTGTTGGGTAGCAGTAAAGCTGTTTCCGCCCCCGATATTGAACCTATTTCCTTACCCGGTTGAACTGTTTCTGTTGAAAACGAATTCACCAGGTCATCTGTGGGTCAGTTTCAAGTCTCTCGGCTCGGTCCATTTATCTGTGTGTGTCTCCTGATGCCGCTGGCACATTGCAAGGTCAGTAGGGGCTCAGAGTAAGTCTTCAAGTCGCGTAGGGTGAGCTGCGGGGGCAGCAGGTTGTAGGCGGCATAGATCCGGAGTCCAGTTCCCGGCTGCGGAGCCTTCCTTGAAAGCGGTCTCAGTCCGCCGGAATCCACCGGGTGATGCGAGGACCCCGGGGTGTCACGCCGGGCGCCTCCCTTCCCGCGCTCTCGCGGCACCGCCTGTCCGCACGCTACCGCCTCGCGAAGGCGCGTCACCAGGGCGGCTCTGAGGGGCGACCGGGCCGGGCCGGGGCGACTCGCGCCGGGACGGGTGGGCCAGGCAGGGCCCTGGCGGCCCTCGGGGCGTCTCCTGCGGCCTCTTGTGTTGGAGAGGGCGGGGACGGACGGTCCTTGTGAAAGGGCTCCGGGGAGGACGGGTGACCTCCCTGAAGGCTCAAGGCCTTCCACGGCTCAGGGGGACAGGACTTCCGTGGGAAGGCGGTAGAAGAAAAGGCTCCCGCGTGCTCCCTGGTGGTCTAGTGGCTAGGATTCGGCGCTTTCACCGCCGCGGCCCGGGTTCGATTCCCGGTCAGGGAATCGCTTTTTTGACCAGGCATCTTCCCTTCTAGCCCTGCAGCTGCGCGCCGGCGGTGTGCTCCCCCCACCGCACCGACTCTTCCTCTCCCGCGGCCGGGGGGAAACGATGGCTGGCCCCTTGGCAGGGCGCGCCGGGCTTGATTGTGTCCAGGTCCGCCGCCCGCAGAAGTGACTGCAGAGGGCCACTAAGCAGCTGACTCGTGTTTACGTCTACGCGGCGGAGGTTCAAATCCCCGTGGGGCCGCCCCAGAGGCGCCCACCAGGCTAAGCTCTGGATCCCAGGTCTGGAGGCCAGGCCACGTCGCGGGGTTCGTGTGTACCCCGGACGCGAGCCGGTGGGCCCAGTTCCTCAGCTCAGTTCGTGCGGGGAAAGCGTACTACGCGTTCGGACCCGATACCCGCGAGGGCTGAAGGGAGCGGGTCCTCCCCGAAGGCTGTCTCATTTGCAGATTAAGCGGCGTAGGGAGGTGATGTTAGCTGACGCAACAAAAGGCAGCGAGTGAGGGGTGCACTAAACGGAAAACTTACTGCTTCCGTAAGCCGAAGGTAGGGGTAGAAATCCACACCCGGATCCCAAAACGATGATACCCCAGTCAAATCCCCCAGTTTCTCCCAAGGGCTGTTGCATTTAGACCCTGTAGACTTTACCAGGCGCTGGGCCCGTTTTCTTTTTTCCCTTCGACCCTGGCTCTGAAGACCTGTTGAGGTAAATGTGACGTTCCGGTAAGGCTGGAAGAGAGAGCGAGCCAGGGCCGACGGAGGTGCTGTGGACCCAGCAGGCTGCAGAGGCGACCGGTGCGGGGTGGAGACCAGGCCGCGCAGGGGCTGCGGGGCGGTGAGTGTGGGGCCGCTGCCGAAGGCGGATGGCCTCAGGGGCCAACTCGTGGGTTCTCGTGGGGGCAGGTGTGCGAGGGGAGAGGGGCGAGTGTCTCTTGAACTCCTTTCGGGAGCGGTTTGGAAGAATGGCGAGGGCTGGGTGGAGGAGAAGTTGGTGACCCTGAGTGTACCAGGCAGGAATGGAAGGCTGTAGGGGTCGGTGGAGGTCCGCTATAGGCAAAGTTAACTATTTTCTTGACGGTGGGGTATTGACTGCATTTTCCGTCCGTTACTTGGCTGGGTGCTTTTGTTCTGGCGGTGGTTCCGCCCCCCCTCCTTTGTTTTTCCTTTTTTCTTTCTTTTTTTGCTTCTTTATGTCTCCTCTCCTCTCCTTGCCCCCAAGACTGTCTTTTCTTCACTCTTGTTCTCGCTGAGACCCTAGGTGTGTGCGCAGTGGGGCACCCTGAGGCTGCTTTCTACAGACCCTTCGGTGGAGGAAGCATGGTTGAGGGGTTGGAGGTGCACAACACCGCCCGGTTCCAGCAGGCCGCACGGGAACCTTCTGTGGTGGTTCACTCCAAGAAATCCAGGAATTCTAAATTCATCCCTGCCATCTGGGTAATGATGAAGGCAGAGTTTTCCAAAGTAAGAGAAGAATACCATCTATTTCATTTCTGATTACAAGGTCTTTTTGTGTGTGGGTTT
>NW_026741556.1:0-5067 GCF_022355385.1 Mustela nigripes
AAAAAAAAAAAAAAAAAAAAAACACTTTAAGATTTTAACTTACTTATTTTTGTACATATTGTCCCCATTTACCAAATATTTATACCATTTACTGGAAAATAGCCATTTAAAACAAATTTTCTCTTCCTATTTTTCAGGTAGTCTTTCATGGAATGTTGTTTGCTTTTATCTATCTGGCTTTACAGAAGCGTCAAGTACTTTCTGAAGGAAAGGGTGAACCTCTTTTTTCAAACAAAATTTCCAACTTTCTATTGTTTATTTCAGTAGTTTCTTTCTTGGTAAGTTTCAAAATGTAATCTGGTAATTTTTCAAAGTCCTAAATGGTACAGAAAATTAACTTTAAGAAACAGGAATTTAATCAATTTTTTAATATAGAAAATCTTTACTTTTAAAGATCTTTTTACTCCATAGTTTTCTAATTGAACAAAAACACCAAGAGAATGTATGTATAAGTTAAAGATGAAGAATAACTAAGGATTCAGTGAAATAGAAATTTTTAAAGTTGTAATAAATTTGGGGAAAAATATAATGTAAGATATTTGACAGGAAGAGCCATCACTGTGTCATGATCGCTCTTTCCAGAAAAGCACAGACCTATGCTCCTCTTTCTCTGCTTTCTTTTATTTGAGCAGTTGAACTAACCAATTGATCATCAAATGTGTGGGCAGTTTTTACTGAAGTTTTTAAAAAGCATCATGGAGTATAATGTAACAAGCAGAGAAAACTATGTAAAGATGCTGAGAAAGCTGCCTTGTGAGGGCCTGTTTTCTTGAACTGATCCTTTTTTTTTTTGGTTTAGACCTATTCCATCTGGGCTAGCAGTTGTAAAAACAAAGCAGAGTGCAATGAACTCCACCCATCTGTGTCTGTGGTGCAGGTAATTGTCTTGATTTAGAAAATAAACTTTTTCTTTATTCTTGATAAGAATGCAGTCTTTAGAGGCAGTGAGATTTGAGATCAAACTATAAAATATAGGTATATTACTTAATCTTCCTAAGCCCTACCTTCCTTTACTGTCCAGGGATGTTAAAATCTCTTTTAAAGGATTGTTATATTAAATGTATGGAAATGGTTGGTATTGGTCACTTAGGAGGCACTTCAAAAATGTTAGTTCTCCTCATATTTGCTTTGTCCTCATTTACTCCTATTTCTTCATTTACTTATTTAAGTATAACTATTGATGTATTAAGTCCCATGCTGTATGTACATGTACATACTGTGTAAGAAGTTCAGTGTTAAGATGTGTACAGCTCCTGCCCTCATGGAATTTACATTCTAACCCAGTGATGTGGACCTGTCAACATTCATTCATCAGACATTTTTTATTCATTTAACAAACATTTGATACCTACTATGCACTAGCTATCAAGCTGGGGGGTTACAGCAGTAACCAAATCAGACCTAGTTCCTGTGCTCCCAGAGCCTCCATTCTTCTGTTATTAGTAGTAATCCTAGAATCATGTGTAATGATTCATAGTACCTGATATTACAAGAGAAGCTAATATGGGGATCCGACCTAGTTGGAGTTGAAGCAAGGTGTGGTCAGGGACAGAAATTATT
Organism: Mustela nigripes; assembly: GCF_022355385.1. Lineage (NCBI taxonomy): Eukaryota > Metazoa > Chordata > Mammalia > Carnivora > Mustelidae > Mustela > Mustela nigripes. The sequence goes on from NW_026741556.1 coordinate 1,561, forward strand.
TCCCTGGGAAAATTAAGTGGAGAATGGAGGGAGGAAGGCAGACAGCAGGGATTCAGGCCCTATCGGGGAAGGGAGCATGTTTGCATTCAGGGAATTTGAAGAAGGCTGTTTGGGCTACAGCTCCAAGAGCCAGAGTCTAGAGAAGTCTGTGTTAGTGACTGGGGAGGTGGCCAGAGGCAAAGAGCAGCTCAAATCAGCCTGGCATTCTGCAAAGGTCCCTCTGGTTGTGGCTCATCATGGGACACAGTGGTAGTGTGGCGATAGTTAAGTACCGGCTGCTTTGGTAACACGTGGGACTTCTTTCCAACCTGCCCTGGTGTCAGAGCAGGGTTCCTGGAGAAAGCAGTGTCTAAGCCAAGACCTAAAAACTGAGCAGTAAAGAGGAGCAAGGATGATTTCTAGAGGATCTGCTCTGAGGTCTCAAGTTCTCTGCACTGCAGAACTCTTGTTCCCTTAAACCTCTGTATAGTCTGTAGAACCAAGCATGTGACAGACTCCTCAAATACAATTGATAATGAAATTTTAAACACTGTACTGTATTCATGTAGGGTTTTTATGACTTCTATAGACAGTAGTAGTGCTCACCAGTAACTTTTTGCATAATGCAAGTGATATCATCTCTGTTACTCCTGATGGAAGGGAGGTGTTACCATTCACAGTGCACCAGTACAGAACGATATAAAGAGAGCTAAGGGAAAGAGTGGCTATACAGAAGAACCCACAAGCATTCCTGAGCCTTATCACCTTCCTTTTCAGTCACTGCCCTCCGCACACTCCTATTTCCTTAGTACTTTTCCAGCGAGGACTTCAGGTCCTCTGTTGCAGAATAAAAGAATGGACTGGGAGCACAAATTGAAGCAAGTACTGATTTTATCGGCAGCTACTTCAAGAGTGCTAGTCCCGTGTTGTAAAAATCAGGGCATCCGGGGAGCCCCAAATTTTACATCCCTATCACGTTTCACTCTTATTCTCAGACACCAACAGGTGAGGTAGATGTGGGGGTGTAGGTATGGATGTGATTATTAAAAATTCATATACAATTATATGTCCTTAGCATACTTATCTGAGGGGGCTTAGGAGTTTAACATGCACAAGGTTCCCAGTGGTTTGTTAAAAAGTATTTTCTCAGCCTGGCCCTGCTTATGGATCAATCCTTTTTTTTTTTTTTTTTTTTAAATTTAAGTATAGTTAATAGTGTTATATTATTTTCAGGTGTGCAATATAATAGTTCAATAATTCTATATATTTCTCAGTGCTCATCAAGATAGTGTACTCTTGGAGCACCTGGGTGGCTCAGTGGGTTAAGCCACTGCCTTTGGCTCAGGTCATGATCTCAGGGTCCTGGGATTGAGCCCCGCATCGGGTTCTTTGCTCAGCAGGGAGCCTGCTTCTCTCTCTCTCTCTCTCTGCCTGCCTCTCTGCCTACTTGTGATCTTTCTCTGTAGAATAAATAAATAAAATCTTTAAAAAAAAAAAAAAAAGATAGTGTACTCTTAATCCCTTTTGTCTGTTTCACTCTTATAGATCAGTCCTTGAATCCTGACTTTTTAGTTTTGCCCATCCGTCTGGATAGAAATTTCCAGAGAGGCTTGCTATAGAACAGCATACAGATAGTTAACTATAAGTAATATATATTAAGTGCTAGCATAGTATCTAGCAAGTTACAACTGCTGAACAAATTCTAAGTGTTATTATTTCATTATCAAGCTAATAATGATGACTCCCTAGGCCCCAGTTGTCTTCTCCATGGCTATCATTTCTTTGATTTTTCTATTCCCCTGATCACATCGTTTACTAAGTGTATGACAAAACACAGACTGGAATAGGATAAGAAATGAGTACACATTGAGAAAGGGTAGATTAAAGTTAGAAAAAAAGAAAGTGATTTGCTTAGGGCTCTTCTTGGATTTTATGATGCTCAGACTAGTGATTTGTATTTATCTGTGTCATTCTTCTAGCATTTTACAGTTTGTGCAATACATTATAATAATAAAGTATTATTAATACTCTAATACAATATAATAATTATTAATACAATAATAACTCATTGAAGGCTTTCATGTGTGAGGGCTTTATGTAGGTCTCACCTTTATGATTTTTACCACTTATATATACCACCTGTGCTATTAATTACGTAATATGTTTCTTTAAATGGCTCACAATGCATGTTATGATAAGTACCTTATATATGTTTTCCCATCTAATGTTCCCATCCACCTTCAAAGGAAGTCTTATCCCTATTCATATGGATGAGGAAACAGACCTAAGGGAGTAAATAAAGCACCTCACCTTCAATCCCAGAACCAATACAAGGCAAAGGCCAGATTCAAACTTGAGGCTCTTTGACGCTACTGCCCATGAAGATCACTCAACTTAACAGTACCTGAGTAGTTCACTTTGGTTCCTTTTTCCCAATGATAGAGTGACCCACAGATCTCCTCCTTGCTCATCCTGTATGTATCCCAGAGGCCTATTCCGAGATCCTTGACCAGATGCCCAGAATAGGATCAACACCGAATATGGGATTTTTCTCTGAAATAATAGATTTTTCAATCTTTTTATGAGAAAAGGTTTTTGAAAGGTATCTGTGAAGGCAAAAACAGTTTTTTCTTTACAATTTCTTGCTTCTTTATAAGGACAGGAGATTCTAAAGAGAGTTCTTTGCTTGATAAACTAGTTACTGAATGTGACATTGAATGAGAAGTTTAGAAAACTCAGGATTGTTCCATCTGGTAAAAAAGGATGTAGGAGAAGGGTGAAGGCCAGGTGCCCCAAAGCTGGAGGTTGTCTTTAGGGAGAAGAGATTGAAAGGGTAAAATATATGACATGTGAATGCAGTTCAGTACGTCATCTGCCTGGCCACATAGTGCAAACATGAGGACACCTTCAAAGTTGTGCCATTTCTCAGAGCGTATTTACAAGGCTGTTAATGGAAGGGACTTTTGAGGAGTGCAAGAGGGCAGTATGTTGCTGCCAATCAGGCAGATACTTTATGGAAGAAGCAAAATTGTATAATGGGATTTTTTTAATTTGCCTACACAAAATATGGTATCATTTCTTTCTACACAAAGGGCCTCAGGTGGATTTATAATTTATTCAAATATACCTAATATTGTTCAGCGGTATGCTACCTAAAATCTGCACTAATACCCGGTGTACAGACCACATGTTGAGAAATCTAGCTTGGATGGAGTCTAGAACAAAAATAACTTGCTGGGGCACCTGGGTGGCTCAGTGGGTTAAAGCCTCTGCCTTGGGCTCAGGTCATGATCCCAGAGTCCTGGGATCAAGCCCCACATCGGGCTCTCTGCTCAGTGGGGAACCTGCTTCCTCCTTTCTCTCTGCCTGCTTCTCTGCCTACTTGTGATCTCCATCTGTCAAATAAATAAATAAATTATCTTAAAAAAAATAACTTGCTATGTCGTTTGCAAATATCTTCTCCCATTCTGTCAGTTGTCTTTTGATTTTGTTAACTGTTTCTTTTGCACAGCAAAGGAAACAGTTAAC
>NW_026741557.1:0-5066 GCF_022355385.1 Mustela nigripes
AAAAAAAAAAAAAAAAAAAAAAAAAGGCAATTTAATCTTGTTAATCTTGTGTGTGTGTATGACTTCAATGACTTTCCAAGAAAAAGTTAAAAAGCTTTATTGGCCAGGGAGACCATGAAAAATTTCTCTCTGTTCTACCACCTCTCACCTTTTCAACTTCAGCCTTTGCCTCTCTTACTCTCCATTCTGGCCATGCCAGATTCTCAGTTTTTTTTGGTTTTGGGGGGTTTTTTTAAAGATTTTTATTTGTTTATTTATTTACTTGACAGAGAGAGAGAGGGATCACAAGTAGGCTGAGAGGCAGGCAGAGAGAAAGGCAGGGAAGCAGGCTCCCCTGCTGAGCAGGGAGCCCGATGTGAGGCTTGATCCCAGGACTTTGAGATCATGACCTGAGCCAAAGGCAGAGGCTTAACCACTGAGCCACCCAGGTGCCCCCAGATTCTCAGTTTTGAGTATACACTGTTCTTGTCTGTCTCACAGGCTCTTCCCTCTGGAGTCCTGTTCTCTTTATTTAGTTACCTATCACCTATTTATTTTTCAAGTCCCAACTTAATCATAGTTTCTCAAGGAAACATTCCCTGACTCCAAGACAAGGTACACAACATCAGAACACTTGGGAATATTTGATAATTTATGCTTTATCTTTTGCTTAATGTTATTTAATGTTACTGTTGGCCTCCACCAGAATATAAAGCAAATCATGAGTGGGTATTCAAAAAGAACCTTACATTTCAGCTTGTTCCAAAGACTTTTGATCTCTCATTTGTAACCACATGTCATGGACCTAATGCTCTCTAAGAAAATAGTGGACTTGGGCAAAATTTGCAAATAATCCTGGCATCTTAACTGTAGCATCTCATAATCACATTTATACATTACAATACAGAGTCCTTCTGCCTCTAATATTAGCCTGGCTAACTGTACTAGACAAATTTTATATCCCATCTTGTGTTCTTCTGGACTACTTATTCGAGCCATTGTGGCAACAGCCAGTTGGTATAACCTCACCTTAACTACTCTTATGACTCTAGCTTTTAGCCCTGGGACTGTTGTATCCTGAGACACCTAGGGAAACCTGCCTGACTTGTGCATGTGCAGCTTTGAGGTACAAGGGGTTTAGCATTCTGTAGGGCAACTCCTGGTTCATGGTTGATGGAACTAGTGTTCTTCTACAGTCCCACTGTCTTGGGCAGACTTCTGGAAATCCATTCTAAGTTGTCATCAGAAGGACCTGGCTGGATCAGGCCTTAGCTGCCTACAGTGATATCAAGCCAGTAATGCATCCCTGAATAAGTTTTACCTTTTACCCTCTTTCCTCAATCCAACACTAATGTTCTCTGGGACCACTTCCAAAATAAACTACCTGCACACAACACCTTGTCTTGTGTTTTCATTTCATGGAGAACTCCATCTAGGATAATGATGTTGTATTTTGTGGGAGTCATGTGGGGGAAGCTATTTAATCACACAGCAAATGAATTCCACTTTGCTCCAGAAATTCTGGATCCATTTGTGATCAGCTAAATAATGGTTCCTCAAATTTATCCATGTTCTAATCTCCAGAACCTGTGAATATGTCACTTTAATATGACCAAAGGGACTTACAGAAGCAACTAAAATAAATATCTTGAAGTAAGGAAGTTATCTTGGATTATCCCCATGATCACTAAATGTAATCACAAGTCCTTATAAAAAAGAGACAGGCAAGCCAGTGTTAGAGAGAAGGTCTTGGGATGTTGGAAACAGAGATTGGAGTAAGGCACTTTAAAGATGGAGAAATATACCACAAACCAAGGAATGTAAGCAGACATCAAAAGCTGGAAAAGATAAGGGAATGGATTCTCCCCTAACGCCTACAGAAAGATTGATTTTAGCTCAGTAAAACTGGCTTTAGACTTCTGACCCTCATAACTCAGAATTAACTTATATAGTCTTAAACCACTAAGTTTGTGACAGTTTCTTCTTGTTACTATAAGAGTTTACCTTTTTGACCGTAATACAATTGAGTACCTCTGTTAATAAAAATAATAGTAGCTGCTAATATTTATTAAGCCAAGTGCTTACTGTGAGTCAGATTCTGTGATAACCACTTACTTTCTTTTCTTAACTCTCACAACAACCTTGTAGGGTTGATAACTTTACTATCTCTCTATTATTGTGGATATCATCCTATGATAATCCAGATTCATCTCTTTCCTTCTCTGCCCTGGAAGGTGAATCCGTATTGACTGCCTCAACAGGCTCCCTTGATCTCTTGCATCTAGGCAAGTTTGTCCAATTTGAGGCAGAAACATGAGATATGGAAAGTGGGTTGGTGGGGAGGTTTCTGGCTCTCTTTGTCCCAGGTTATTACAGGTGGACTGCATCCCTCTCTAAAGATCACAAGATCATGTCAGGTAACTTCTACATGCAGCTTACTTGCAAGGTCTTCGTTCCTGCAACCTCTGGTAATATCCCATCACTTGTTGCTTTTCCTGAATTCTGCCCACACTTCTGTAAATAAACTTTGATTAAACATTCCTTAAATCACCCAGTTCATAGGTCTTGATTTCTGCCAGGACTCTGCCCAGTATTCTCCAATTTACAACTAAAGAAACTAAGGCTCAGAGTAGTAAAGTAGCTTATACATTTCATCCAAATATAAAATAACTAAAGAATGGGATGATTAGCAGAGGTTCCATCTGCTTTTGCTGTGGTAGGAAGCATTGCTGAGGTCCTCCCAAACTTAAAAATAAAACAAAATCATTGTTAGTGTTGGGTCTATTGATCACATGCACGTTTAATCTTGCCTGCATTTTTATCAGGCTATCTCCCTTAACTATTGTGCTCTCATTTTGTAGGTGTACCATTGGGTATTTTTTAATAATATATGCAAATTTTGTGAAAATGATTTTCTATCTTGTTTTGATCATCTTGACACCACATTTTCCTGTTACACAAACATTTTAGAGTGTGGTTTGTCCTCAAAGGCCATGCCAATTGAGAGGAAATGTGTCTGTGAGCTGTCTGTGAGTTATATGTGGCCATTTTTTGATGAAGTTTGCAATTTTGACAGCTGTGTCCTAAATTAAGAAGATGGGCTTTTCTCCAGAGATGAACTAATTCATCAAGAACCCATCTTGCACATAATATAAAATTTCAATAATTCAGCCTTACTGAGGGGCTGGCCAGGCTGAAACATGTTGTTTAAAGAAATGCAGTTTGTTGACTTTGGAATACAAACAAGAACTTGAACTAGGTAAATAGAGTGTGGTCAAGCACAGTTATGAGGGAATCTCCTTGAATGAATAGTTCAGAAAGATCTATAATTGGTGCATCAATTATTTCTATGGGAGTAAATGTTTTTATGATACTTGAGGGTACTTAAAAAGTTTGTTCTCATAAGTAATTTAAACATTCTTCTTGAAATACTGTTTGCACTATTAATTTATTTATCAAATTAATCACAGAATAATAATATTTTAGAACTGGAAGAGGCCTCAGAGAATATCCAGTGCAACTTCCATTTTCAAGCAGTTTCTTGGATCATTCTTTGTTCCATGCTCACAGTACAAGGGCCAGACCTCTACACCCCACCCCAATCTAGTTTTGACTCCTGTAGCACTGGCCCAAAGCTGAGGGTCTTGCATAACTGACTGCTTCTTACTTGCAAAAAGAGATAAAAACATGTCATCATGAGGCTGTACAAATAGACTTTGTTCTGCTCTACTTTTTGCTATAGTTTTTGTCAATCACATATCTTCCCAGTCACTTCAACTATGGAAGACTTAGAGGAGGACCAACTTCTTTTTCTTGCTTTGCTAATGTTCCTCTTTCTCTACCCCTCTGGAATCTCATCCTCCAAATGGCATTTGCCAAGGCCATTAATAACAGAGCTCAAGGCTCCCATGACTTGACCATTCCTTGGTAGCATTTGGAATGGCCGCTGCCTCCTTTCTAGAAACTCTTTCCCCCTTAGCTTCAATTAGAGTGGCTCCCTCCTGATTCACCCACACCCCTCTGACCAGCCCCTCTCAGTCCTTCTTGTTGGAGTTTGTTTTCATCTTTTCTTCTCATTCTTCATAAGAAATCCCACCACTTTCTCGACTACCTGTAGGCTATTTACTCTCATAGTTAAGTCTCTGGCCCAGATTTTTTTTTTTTTAACATTTTATTTTTTGAGAGAGAGACAGTGAGAGAGAGGGTGAACCAGGGGAAGGTCAGTGGGAGAAGCAGACTCCCCGTGGAGGAGGGAGCCTGATGTGGGACTCGATCCCAGGACTCCAGGATCATGACCTGAGCTGAAGGCAGTTGCTTAACCAACTGAGCTACCCAGGTGCCCTCTGGCCCAGATTTTTGACCCAAGCTCCTAATTGTCTATTGGACACCTTCTGAAGTTCCACAAGTTATCCAAACTCTACACATCTAAAACAGAACTATTTTTCCTCCCAAATGTGTCCCATACTTGTGTTTTCTTCTCTTTGAATAACAATATCATGCCCACAGGTATGCAAGCTAGAAATATGGAAATTACTAGATAAGTCCATCAGTGTCCAAGATAAAAATCCTACCTTAGTGTAAAATGTAAGAAGGTCTGTGAGATCTGGTCTTACTGCTTGCTACAACAAGCTTCATCTTTTATATATGTCAGTCCCCACATCCGCTCCAGATAGACTGTCCTTCCCATAACCCTCCAATAAACACTGACTCATTGTCCAAGACTCAGTTCAAGCATTATCTCTTCTATAAAAGTTTTTCTCACCTATTTCCCCCTCTCTGGAAGACTCAGTCATTCCCTTCGTGCTTCATCTATGACACTTAGCTATGCATTGTCCTAAAAAAAGATGCTGAACAAGGTTGTCATTAGGAATAGGAAGAAAGTTCGAGGCACAGAAAAGAAACAATAGTGTTGAGGAGATTAAAGTTGTCTCCATTAGGATGAACTAAGTAACAGTTTTAAAAATAAGAGATATTTCAGAACTTTGCCTTCCCTAATACTTCTTTGTGAAAGATGCGTTCCTGAAAGTGAAATAGCTCTATGACTCTGTTCACGTCACTTCTGTGGGTTGTTTTTTTTTTTTTTTTTT
>NW_026741558.1:0-5066 GCF_022355385.1 Mustela nigripes
TTAATATTTGATATGCATTTTGTCAACCAAAATAGATTTCATATAACATTAAGCTTTATAGTATATTTGTTAGAAAGAATATCACTTTAGTATGGAAACAACTTTTGGTGGACAAATTGATTCATTAGTTTATCAAAATAACATGTGGGCAAAACATTTACATATAAGAGAGATATTTGGAATATCATATTATTCATTAAATCTATTCTTTTTTAATGTTTATTTATTTTGTTTAGTTATCCCTACACCCAACATAGGGTTGAAATTTGTAATCCCAAGATCAAGAGTCACATGCTTTTCTGACTGAGCTGGCCAGATGCCCTCATTCTTCTTTTAATAAACAAATATTTATTATGATAAAGTGTTTAGTTTTCAGGTGTATATTACAGCTGCTATAAGAAAACTGGAGTTACTCTCTCCCTTTTTTTCACAATTTTTGTCATTTCCTCAGCAAATTTTTATTTTTCATTCAATTTGTACTAAATATTTATATTTGTTTCTTAGCTGCTGTATCAAAATATCACAAACTTGGTGGCTTAAAACAACCAAATTTATTCTATCACCGTTCTGGAAGCTAAAAACCCAGGATAAATATGATGGATGCTCCATGCTCACTCTGAAATCTGAAAGGGTGAATCCTTCCTTGCTTCTTCTTGGTTTGTGTTTATTCACCTGAAATCTTTTGTGGTCCTTGATTTATAACTACTACACTTCCACCTCTGCTTCCATCATCACATGGTGTCTCCTCTCTTGGATCTCTGTTTCTTCTCTTAGAGGACACCAATCATATTTGGAAAAATTCTGCTTTGTTTCAGTACTGCCTCATCTTAATTTGATAACATCACAAAGACCCTATTTCCCTGTAAAGTAACATTCATGAATACTGGAAATTTGGGGCACCTGGGTGGCTCAATGGGTTTAAGCCTCTGCCTTTGGCTTAGGTCGTGATCTCAGGGTCTTGGGATGGAGGCCTACATTGGGCTCTCTGATTAGCAGGGAGCCTGCTTCTCCCTATCCCTCTGCCTGCCTCTTTGTCTATTTGTGATCTTTCTCTGTCTGTGTCAGTAAGTAAATAAAATCTTTTTAAAAAATGAGTACTGGGATTTAGGATTTCAGCATACCTTATTGAGGAACACAGTTCAATCCCAAATATCTTATCCTACAGCCCTCCAAATTTACATCTTTCCTTTGTGCTAAATATACTCCCTAATCACAATAACCCCCAAAGTAATAATCCATTCTACCATCAACTTGAAGTCTAAAATTTTATCTAAATATCATCAACTCAAAAAGTTCCAAATATTATCACTTCAGTGATTTGAATCAGGTAAAGATGAGATTCAATGTATGTGTTCCTCTTTGTGGAAAACAAGCTATTTACTTCTAAAATCAATGCTAGAGGGCGCCTGGGTGGCTCAGTGGGTTAAGCCGCTGCCTTCAGCTCAGGTCATGATCTCAGGGTCCTGGGATTGAGTCCTGCATCGGGCTCTCTGCTCAGCAGGGAGCCTGTTTCCTCCTCTCTCTCTCTCTCTCTCTCTCTGCCTGCCTCTCTGCCTACTTGTGATCTCTCTCTGTCAAATAAATAAATAAAATCATTAAAAAAAATAAAATAAAATAAAACAAAATCAATGCTAGTGAATTCATAAGATAGACATTCCCATTCCAAAAGGAAGAAATTGCAATGAGTAAAGGGATAATGGGTCCCAAGCAAGATGGCACCTCAGTTGGGCAAATTCTATTAGGTTTCAGGGCCATATAATAAACATCTTTGTCTGGGTACTCTTTCCTCTGGGATTACTGGGATGGCAGCCCTGCTCTTTAGGTCCACTAGCATGTGGGGTGGCTGGTCTCATCCTCTGCAGTCCACCACTGACCATGCCTGTACATGCATGGCTCTGGTCTCAGAGTCTTTCTTCCTTTCTTCACTTTGACTCTGTTCCTTTCCTCCCAGAATGGTGACATTTCTTTTGGTATAAAATTTTCAAATTTTTTCGTTCTCTTGTGCAATTCATGAAAGTCCAAAGCAATCAAACAAGAAAGTAGTATACAGATCTTTCCTGTGTGCATTTCTATTCCTGGCTTCCAGTAAGATGGTTGATTAGATCCATGAATTGCACAGCTCATCTCTTGAAAATTTCCCAGACTCAATCTTAGTGTTCTCTCCAGAGCACACTTTCTTCTTTTTTGTAATATGGATATTCTGAGAGTTTTCCAAATCATCGAGTGGTGGTTCTTATTTGCTTAATACTTTATTCTTCAATTTATATCTTTCATCTCACATTTTATTATAAGCAATTTTCCAAATTTTGTTTGAAAATTTCCTCAGCCAAATATCCAAATTAATCACTTGTAAGTTCTACTTCTCACTAAAAATTAGTACACCATTCACCTGAGTTCACTTTCAAAAATCTCCTTTTCTCCAATGTCCAATAGTATGTTTGTTATTGCCTTTTTTATCTGATCTCACCAGAAGGAACAAAATGATGTTCTTCTCTTGTATAATAGCTGGCTGGGTTTCCTTTGGCTCTTTCAACTCAAATACTGTGAAAACAATCACAGAGAAGGTACTAACCACTCAAATTGTGATTGCAAGACTGCTGAACAGTTTTTAGTATACAAAGCATTAATCATATCACTGGAGGACTCACTGTGGATGGGAAGTCCTTAAGAACTGCTAAGATGTGTGAGGTTAAAGTTAAAAAAAATTGATATCTAAGCGTTGCTCATAAGTATAGTAATAATATTAAAGTCATAAATCACAGTTTTAAATAATAAGCATAAATCATCATATATGCTAATAATTTCATAATATCAAAAGTAATGTTAACTTTTGTATTTCAACCAAGGTATCTGTGATAGTTATGGAGGTGTGCCATCTACATATTTCTTCAAGAAAGAACTCGCTGAGAGCAATGTAGTTATCTGACAGCCTCAAACCACAGTACTCATGCCAAGGCTATGCATGTTTGAGATTTTCACCGACAAATCATGGCCACGTGAAACAGACTCCAGGTTTTTTTCTACCCAAGGTGGGAGTGGACTTTTTTAATGAGCAATCTTATTAATTAATTAATTTTTTTGAATAACATGTAATGTTTTATTAGCCCCAGGGGTACAGGTCTGTGAATTCCCAGGTTTACACACTTCACAGCATTCACCATAACACATACCCTCCCCAATCTCCATAACCCTACCACCCTCTCCCTCCCCTCCTTCCCCTGGCAACCCTCAGTTTGTTTCACGAGATTAAGGGTCTTTTATGCTTTGTCTCCCTCCGGATCCCATCTTGTTTCACTTATTATTTTCCTATCCACAACCCCCCCACGTTGCATCTCCACTTCCTCATATCAGGGAGATCATATTATAGTTGTCTTTCTCCAATTGACTTATTTTGCTAAGCATAATAACCTCTAGTTCCATCCACGTTGTCACAAAAGGCAAGATTTAATTTGTGAAGGCTGCATAATATTCCATTATGTATACATCTTCTTTATCCATTCATCTGTTGATGGACATCTAAGTTCTTTCAATAGTTTAGCTATTGTGGACATTGCTGCTATAAACATTCAGGTGCATGTGCCCCTTCAGATCACTGCATTTGTATCTTTAAGGTAAATACCCAGTAGTGCAATTGCTGGGTCATAGGATAGCTCTATTTTCAACTTTTTGAGGAACCTCCATGCTCTTCTCCAGAGTGGTTGCACCAGCTTGCATTCCCACCAAAATGTAGGAGGGCTTTCCTTTCTCCTTATCTTCACCAGCAATGGTCATTTCCTGACTTGTTAATTTTAGCCATTCTGACTGGTGTGAGGTGGTATCTCATTTTGGTTTTGATTTGTATTTCCCTGATGCTGAGTAATGTGGAGCACTTTTTCATGTGTCTGTGGACCATCTGGATGTCTTCTTTGCAGAAATGTCTGTTCATGTCCTCTGCCCATTTCTTGATTGGATTATTTGTTCTTTGGTGTTGAGTTTGCTAAGATCTTTATAGATTCTGGATACTAGCCCTTTACCTGATATGTCATTTGTAAATATCTTCTCCCATTCTGTCAGTTGTCTTTTGGTTTTGTTAACTGTTTCATTTGCTGTGCAAAAGTTTTTAATCTTGATGAAGTCCCAATAGTTCATTTTTGCCCTTGCTTCCCTTGCATTTGATGATGTTCCTAGGAAGAAGTTGCTGCAGCTGACGTTGAAGGGGTTGCTGTCTGTGTTCTCCTCAAGTATTTTCAAAGATTCCTGTCTCACATTAAGGTCCTTTATTCATTTTGAGTCTATTTTTGTGTGTGGTATAAGGAAATGGTCCAGTTGCATTTTTCTGCATGTGGCTGTACAATTTTCCCAACACCATTTATTGAAGAGACTGTCTTTTTCCATTGAACATTCTTTCCTGCTTTGTCGAAGAGTAGTTGACCATAGAGTTGAGGATCTATTTCTGGGGCTCTCTATTCTGTTCCACTGACCTATGTATGTGTTTTTGTGCCAGTATCACACTGTCTTGATGATGACAGCTTTGTAATAGACTTTGAAGTCTCGAGTTGTAATGCCACCAACTTTGGCTTTCTTTTTCAACATTCCTCTGGCTATTCAAGGTCTTTTCTGGTTGAATATTAATTTTAGAATTATTTGTTCAATTTATTTGAAAAAAAATGGATAGGATTTAGATAGGGATTGCATTAAATATGTAGATTGCTTTAAAGAGCATAGACATTTTCACAATATTTGTTCTTCTAATCCAGGAGCGTGGAACATTTTTCCATTTCTTTGTGCCTTCCTCAATTTCTTTCATGAGTATAGTTTTCTGAGTATAGATTGTTTGCCTCTTTGGTTAGGTTTATTCCTAGGTATCTTGTTGTATTGGGTACAATTATAAAAGGGATAGGCACCTTAATTTCTCTTTCTTCTGTCTTGTTATTGGTTTAAAGAAATGCAACTGATTTCTGTGCATTGATTTTATATCCTGACACTTTACAGAATTCTTATACAAGTTATAGCAGATTTGGAGTGGACTCCTTTAAGTTTTCCACATATAGTATCATATCATCTGCAAACAGTGATAGTTTGACTTC
>NW_026741559.1:0-5065 GCF_022355385.1 Mustela nigripes
TTTTCCACTGTATATTTTACCGCTTTGTTGAAGATTATTTGACCATAGAGTTTATGGTCAATATATGAGCTCTCTACTCTATACCACATGTCTCTGTGTCTGTTTTTATGCCAGTACCATTCTGTCTTGGTGATCACAGCTTTGTAGTTACCCTTGAAATTGGGCAAAGTGATGCTCCCAATTTTCTTTTTCTTTTTTTTTTTTTAAATTTATTTTTTATTTATTTCCAGCATAACAGTACCCATTATTTTGCACCACACCCAGTGCTCCATGCAATCCATGCCCTCTGTAATACTCACCACCTGGTACCCCGACCTCCCCCCCCGTGCCCCTTCAAAACACTCAGATTGTTTTCCAGAGTCCATAGTCTCTCATGGTTCACCTCTCCTTCCAATTTCCCCCAACTCCTTCCTCCCTTCTATCTTCCCATGTCTTCCATGCTATTTGTTATGCTTCACAAATAATTGAAACCATATGATCATTGACTCTCTCTGCTTGACTTATTTCACTAAGTAGAAACTCTTCCAGTCCCATCCCTGTTGCTCCAAAAGTTGGGTATTCATCCTTTCTGATGGAGGCATAATACTCCATAGTGTATATGGACCACATCTTCCTGATCCATTCGTCCATTGAAGGGCATCTTGGTTCTTTCCACAGTTTGACGACCATGGCCATTGCTGCTATAAACATTGAGGTACAGATAGCCCTTCGTTTCACTCCACCGGTATCTTTCGGGTCAATACACAGGAGTGCAATTGAAGGGTCATAGGGAAGTTCTGTTTTTAATTTCGCACAAGTTCTGTTTTAATTTGCACAAGCCAATATTAGTGGCTTCCCAGGACAAACAGGTGCCATCTGATCTCTTCTGAGCACCTACCTGCACTCAGACCCGTAGACAGATATCCCCAGAGGTAAAAAGGAATGAAGAGTCCCCTAGCCACAAATCGGATCCATTGCTTTAGTTTCCGGGTATCACCTCTCAGAGGCCTATTTCAATACCAGCATATGGCTGTTGCCTGACTCACCCTTCAGAACAAATCTCTTCTAACATGGGAAACTTGCACGTAGGAGCTGTGTCAAAGCCTCTGTTTAGGAGTAACCTTCAAGGCCCCCATACCACCTCTTCATTCCAAGGTCTCCATAGACAAAAACACATAAGGACCCATCCACAGGAGAGTCCATATCAACTCAGCCTCCTCGGTTGCTCCCGGATCGAGCAGATCTAACCTGTCTTGTTGCTAGGAGACAATTGGAATGAGAGGGGGGCTACCCATCCATCCATCCTTAGAACCCTGCTCAGAATCATTGGCCTGGAGCCAACCAACAGGTCTCAATTGTCCTGCAGAGGAATCTTTGCAGTTTGGAGCTTCTCACAACTCCCATCGTGGGAAAACCCCCATGGCCTTGTGATCCACCCCCCCTTCATGAAAGGTCCATCAGGGACAGAACCTCCAACCTGAGCGATCGTCGGATCCTCGCCCTGACTTCAGATCCACGAGATCTCGAGTCAGGTCTGTAGATTGTGCACACCATGTCCTCACCCAGAAACCAAAGCCTAGCTTGTGTTCCCAGACTTCCATTCACAGACTACGGGCCCACAAGCCCTACAGTTTGGCAATCTAGAACTACAATGCAACACTCTGCATGCCCTCCAGAAGAAAAACATTGCCCTCTGGGGCTACCCATAAACCCCAAATGAGGATCAACCTGCACGCCACTTGGCAGTACCCCAAATATATAGGATGACCTGGGCACTGATGTCCTTGCAGACACAACCTGAGCCTGGACCTCCTGGCCCCACCAAGATAGCTGGCCGCTCTCTGAGCACATCGGACATGCCATGGCCTTAGGTCCTCATCTCTTCTCAACCTCGATTTTCAGGCTTCAGAACCTATAACTAATCTCAAACCACTGCCCAATGTTGAAAATGATGCAGAAATCAGAACTCCAACCCCAAGGCAAGAAACCTTGTGGTTGCCATGTTGTCCAACGTTCAGTGTAGTTGAAACAAGTGTGGCCCATGAGGCCCCGCCCATGCTCGCGGGCCACTTTGGTCACAAACACACATTGTGACCCTCAGCCTGAGCCCAGTCCTCAAGTAAGGACTCTCAGTGTTTGGATCCTGAGCCCGCATATGGGGTCTGCCATGCCCCGGGCCCCAATTATTAACCATAGTTCGCTTTGTCCCTTCACTTTTCCCTGTGGCTCTGCTTTGGAATTCCTCTTTTGGTGGGACACCTGAGGTAACAAACCTGAAAGGAGTCCTCCCATGTCACAGATTGACGAAAAACAATTGGGATCGGGCCAAATCCACAGAGAGGAAGATTTGTCCATGGCCCATGAGGTCTCCCCGACATTCCACGGCCATCGCTGATACAAAATCCAGAGAGAAAAGCCTGAGCAAGCGCCTCAGACTCGATGTTTCTTCATATCCTGAAGAGTTCTTCTCATGGTTTGTCGATCGGGTCTGCCATACCTACATCCCCAAACCTAAGCTGAGTTTGTGTTTTTAGACTTCTGTCCTCAAAGTCCTGGGCCACACACCCTCCAGGCTAGGACCCCTGGAGTGACACATTAGGACTGCGCCTACCCAATCCATGGGAATTCTGCCCATTACATTGTCCCAAACCGTACAAAATAGGAGAACCCTCCAAAGTCCCTGAGGCCATCCCAATAGTGTAGGTGGCCCGGCACAATCAAGGGCGGTCTGACACCAGCTGAGCAACTACCTCCACTCATTCGATAGATGGATGTCCCCAGCGAAGAAGATTGAACCAGACAGCACCCTAGGCCATAATCGAATCCATTGCTTTGGTTTACAGGCATGTCTCCTCAAAAGCCTGGATTCCAATACTAGCATAGTGGTTTTCCTGAGGCACCCATCAGAACAAATCTTGTCTCCACAAGGAAACTTGTGCATGGGAGCTATGTCAAAAGCTTAGGAGAATACTTCAGGGTCCCGGTGCCACAGCCTCATTCCAAGGCCCTCATGGACACAAACACACATTAGGACCCATCCTCACGAATGTCCATTTAAACTCAGCCACCCAGGTTGCTCCCGCAGAGCCATCAGATCTAAACTGTCAATTTGCTAGGAGACAATTGGAATGCGCTGCGCGCTTCCCTGGCATCCATCCTAGAACGGTGCCCTGGAGTCATTCCATATGGGATGTCTTGGACCAGTCCAACAGGTCTCAATGTTCCCGCAGAAGGAATCCTAGAAGGGGGCATCCCAAACTCCCATCGTGGGAAAACCTCCATGGCTTCGAGATTCCGCTCCCTTCATAAAGGGGCCGTCATGCACAGAAACTCCAAACTGTGCCAACGTCTGATCCTCGCCCTGAATTCAGATGCATGACATCTTGGTTCCGATGTGCAGGGGGTACCTGCCGTGCCCTGCCCTGAAACCCAAATCTAGCTTGTTTTCTCAGATTTCCGTCCTCACACTCCTGGCCCCGAAGCCCTCAAGTTTGGCAATTCCGGACCCACAATGCAGCACTCTGCCTGCCCTCTAGAAAAAAAAATATTGCCTAATGAGCTGCCCAGGCATCTTAAATGAGGATAAACCTACACGGCACTCGAATGTACCGAAATTATATAGTCTAACCTGGGCCCTAATGCATTTTCTGATACACCTGAGCCCGGACCACCTGACCAACACCCAGACAGCTGACCGCACACTGAGCACATCAGACCTGCCATGGCCTTAGGTCATCATCTCTTCCCTACCTCAATTTTCAGGCTTCAGAACCTAGACCTTATCTCCAATCCCTGCCCAGGGGTGAGTGTGATGCAGAAATCAGAACTCATCCTTACCCATGGCAAGAAACCTTGTGGTAGGCATTTTCTCCAACGATCAGTGTAGGAGAAACCAGGATTCACCCTGTGGCCCCGCCCATTCTTGAGTGCGACGAGGGCATAAACATGCATTGTAACCCTCAGCGTGAGTCCTGTCCTCTAGTAAGTCCCCTTAGTGACTGGACCATTAGATGTCATAATGGGCTTGACATGTCCCTAGGCCCCAATATTTAACCAGATTTCTGGTTGTCCAGTCGCCCCTCTGCAGGGCTTTACTCTGGAGTCCCTCATTTGGTGGGACACCTGAGGTTAAAAAACAAAACAAAACAACAACAACGACAAAAAAACAGACTTATTCCATCCCACAGAATGACCCCAAACTCTTTGGATGGGGCCACACCTCCAGAGAGTAAGACTCGCCCATTTCCCATGAAGTCACCCGGAAATTTCATGAACATGGGTGACATGATATCCAGAGACAAATACATGAACAAGAGACTCACACTCGCCCTTTTTCCATATCCCGAAGAGTTCTCCTCATGGTCTGTAGATCAGTCCTGCCATACAGATGACCCGAAACATAAGCCGATTTTGTGTTTTCAGACAACGGTCCAAACAGCCCTGGCATACACACCTTACAGGATCAGGCCCCTGGAGCCAAACCTGAGGACTGTACTTGCCCTCTCCAAGGGATTTCTGTGTGCCCATTCCAATGGCCACAACCCTACTAAGAGGATAAACCTCCAAAGTACCTGAGGCCATCTCAATAGTGGTGGCTTCCCAGGACAAACAGGGGCAATCTGAGCCCATCTGAGCGCCTACCTGCACTCAGACCCGTAGACTGATGTCCCCAGAGGGAAAAAGGATTGAACAGACCCCTAGGCACTAATCGGATCCATTGCGTTGGTTTCAGGCATCTCTCCTCAGAGTCCTGGATTTCAATACCAGAATATGGCTGTTTCTTGACTCACCCATCAGAAACAATCTCCTCTACAAATGGGAAATTTGCACGTTGGTGCTTTGTCAAAGCTTCTGTTTAGGAGAACCCTTCAGGGCCCCAGTGCCACCGCTTCATTCGATGGTCTCCATAGACACAAAAACACATTAGGACCCATCCACAGGAGAGTCCATTTCTTTTTTTTTTTTTTTTTAATTTTTTATTTTTTATAAACATATATTTTTATCCCCAGGGGTACAGGTCTGTGAATCACCAGGTTTACACACTTCACAGCACTCACCAAAGCACATACCCTCCCCAATGTCCATA
>NW_026741560.1:0-5063 GCF_022355385.1 Mustela nigripes
GGGGGGGGATGTTGGGGTACCAGGTGGTGGGTATAATAGAGGGGATGGATTGCATGGAGCACTGGGTGTGGTGAAAAAATAATGAATACTGTTATGATGAAAATAAATAAAAAATTTAAAAAAGATAGAAATGGAAGCAGTACTTCTAAACTCATTCCATGAGGCAAGCATTACCTTGATTCCAAAACCATACATAGAACCCATTAAAAAGGAGAATTACAAATCAATATCCTTGATGAACACATATGTCTAAATTTTCATTTAGATACTAGCTGATAGGATACAATAGTACATTAAAAGAATTATTCCCCACGACCAAGTGGTATTTATTCCTGGGCTACAAGGGTAGCTCAACTTTTGCAAATCAATCAATGTGATACATCACATTCATAGAAGAAAGGACAAGAAACATATAAATAATGAATCATGGAACACTATATCAAAAAACAAATGATGTACTTATTGTATGGTGACTAACATAACATGATAAAAAAAATCATACCTTAAAAACAACAAGAACAACAGGGGCACCTGGGTGCTCAGAGGGTTAAGCCTCTGCCTTCAGCTTAAATCATGATCCCAGGGTCCTGGGATCGAGCCCCACATTGGGCTCTCTGCTCAAAGGGGAGCCTGCTTCCTCCTCTCTATCTGCCTGTTTTTCTGCCTACTTGTGATCTCTGTCTGTCAAATAAATAAAATCTTTAAAAACAACAACAACAACAAAATATGATCCTCTCAATTGATACAGTAAAATCATTTGCCAAAATACAGCATCTTTTCTTGATTGTTTCTACATTGTCCACAGTGAAGGGGTTGAGGGAACATACCCACAGAGAATATCATTGTCAATGGAGAAAACAGAGCTTTTCCCCTATGTTCAGGAATATGACAAGAATACACGCTCTCACCACTCTTATTTAACATAGTACTAGAAGACCTAACCTCTGCAGTCAGACAAAAAAAAGAAATAAAACACATTCAAACTGGCAAAGAAGTCAAACTCTCTCTTTTCCCAGATGACATGATACTTCAAGTGGAAAACCCCAAAGGCTCCACACCAAATTCGCTAGAACTCATATAGAAATTCAGCAATGTGGCAGGATATAAAATCAATACACAGAAATCAGTTGCATTTCTATACACTAAAAATGAGACTGAAGAAAGAGAAATTAAAAAACTGATCCCATTTACAATTGTACCAAAACCCATAAGATATCTAGGAATAAACCTAACCAAAGAGGTAAAGAATCTATACTCTAAAAACTACAGAATACTTCCAAAAGAAATAAATGGGAAAAAATTCTATGCCCATGGCTTGGAATAACAAATACTTTGAAAATGTCAATGCTTCCCAGAGCAATCTACACATTCATGGTAACTCTTATCAAAATACCATGGACATTTTTTCCAGAGCTGGATTTAATAATCCTAAAATTTGTATGGAACCAGAAAGACCCCAAATACCCAGAAGAATGTTAAAATAGAAAACCAACTCTGTTGGTATCACAGTGCCTGACTTCAAGCTATATTACAAAGCCATAATCATAAGGACAGCATAGTCCTGGCACAAAAGCAGATACATAGATCAATGGAACAGAAATAGAGAATCCATAAATGGACCCTGAACTTTATGGTCAACTAATCTTTGAAAAAGCAGGAAAGGATATCTAATGGAAAAAAGAGTCTCTTCAATAAATGGTGCTGGGAAAGTTGGGCAGCCACATGTAGAAGAATGAAACTGGACAAGCTTCTTACAGCATACACAAAGATAAACACAAAATGGGTAGAAGATCTAAATGTGAGTCAAACTCCTACAGGAGAACACAGGCAGAAACGTCTTCATCCTCAGCTGCAACAACTTCTTGCTAGACATGTCTCCAAAGATTGGGGGGGGGGAAGCAAAAAATGAACTTTGGGGACTTCATCAAGATAAAAATCTTCTGCAAAGCAAAGGAAACAGTCAACAAAACTGAAAGTCAACCCATGGAATGGGAGAAAATATTTGCAAATGATGTATCAGATAAAGGGCTAATAACAATGATCTATAAAGAATTTATCAAACTCCACAAGCAAAAGAACAAATAATCTAGTCAAGAAATGGGAAGAATACATGAACAGACATTTCTCCAAAAAGACACACCCACCTCCAACAGACACATGAAAAAATGCTCCACATCACTCAGCAACAAGGTTATATCAAAACCACAATGAGATACCACATCAAGCCAGTTAGAGCAGCAAAAATCGACAAGGCAAGAAACAACAAGTGTTGGCAATGATGTGGAGAAATGGGAACCCTCCTACATTGTTGGTGGGAATGCAAGCTGAGACAGCCACTCTGGGAAAGGGTATGGATGTTCCTCAAGCAATTAAAAATACAGCTACCCCATGACCCAGCAATGGCATTACTGGGTATTTATTTCAATGATACAATGTAGTGATACATAGGGGCACCTGCACCCTAATGTTCATAGAGGCAATATCCACAATAGCTAAATTGTGGAAAGAGCTGAGATGTCCATCAACAGATGAATGGATAAATATGATTTGAGATAGATAGATGATAGATAGATAGATAGATAGATAGATATAGATATCTATATATCTATAAGTCTATATATCTCTCTCTACATATATCATGGACTATATTACTCAACCATCAGAAATGAATGATGAATACTTACCATATACATGATTGCAGATGGCCTGGAGGGTATTAAGCTGAGCAAAATAACTCAATCAGAGAAGACAATTCACATATGGTTTCACTCATATGTGGAATATAAGAAAGAGGGCAGAGGACCATTGGGGAAGGGAAAAAAATACTGAATGGGAAGTTATCAGAGAGGGAGACAAACCACAAGAGACTTAATTATAAGAAACAAACAGGTCAGGTGCCTGGGTGGCTCAGTGGGTTAAAGCCTCTGCCTTTGGCTCAGGTCATGATCCCAGGGTCCTGGGATCGAGTCCCACATCAGGATCTCTGCTCAGTGGGGAGCCTGCATCCCTTCCTCTCTCTCTCTCTGTCTGCCTCTCTGCCTACTTGTGATCTCTGTCAAATAAATAAAATCTTTAAAAAAAGAAACAAACAGGTCTTCTGCAGGGGAGATGGGAGGGTAAATAGGATAATTGAGTGAAGTATATCAAGGGGGGCACATGATGTGATGAGAAGTGGGTCTTATAGGCTGCTGATAAATTACTGAACACTAAATCTGAAGCTAATGATGTACTACAAGATGACTAATTTTATTTAAATTAAAAAAATTAAAATGCTTCTATACTGAAAGAAAGAAAAGTCATTAAGGATGACAAAAAGAAATGGAAAAATATTCCATTCTCATGG
This sequence comes from Mustela nigripes, assembly GCF_022355385.1. Lineage (NCBI taxonomy): Eukaryota > Metazoa > Chordata > Mammalia > Carnivora > Mustelidae > Mustela > Mustela nigripes. The sequence continues at coordinate 3,344 of NW_026741560.1, forward strand.
ATTGGAAGAACAAATATTGGTAAAATGTCTATGCTACTGAAAGCAATCTACACATTCAATGCAATCCTTGTCAAAATACCATCAGCATTTTTTACAGAGCTGGGACAAACAATCCTTAATCTTTATGGAAAAAGGAAAGACCCCAAATAGACAAAGAAATCCTGAAAAAGAAAAGCAAAGCTGGAGGCATCACACTTCCAGACTTCAAGCTGTATTACAAAGCTGTAATTATTAAGACAGTATGATACTGGCACCAACATATACACATAGATCAATGGAACAGAATAGACTATCCATAAATGGACCCTCAACTCTATGTTCAACTAATTTTTAACAAAGCAAGAAAGAATGTAAAATGGAAAGAAGACATTAGTTCTTCAGAAAATGATGTTGAGATATCTGGACAGCAACATGCAGAAGATTGAAAGTGGACCACTTTCTTATACCATACAGAAAAATAAGTTCAGAATAGATGAAAGATCTGAATGTGAGCCAGGAATCAGTCAAAATCTCACTGGAGAATACAGATGGCAATCTCATTGACCTTGGCCACAACAAGTTCATATTAGACATGTCTCCAGGAGCAAGGGAAACAAAAGCAAAAATGAATTATTGAGACCATCAGGATATAAAGCTTTTGCACAGCAATGTAAACAGTTAACAAAGCTAAAATACAACCTATGGAATGGGAGAAGATATTCACAAATGACTAGTATATGACTAGATAAAGGGCTAGTATCCAAAACTTATAATGACCATATAAAACTCAACACCTAGAATACAAAAAAATCAAGTCAAGAAATGGGCAGAAGACATGAATAGACATTTGACCAAAGACATACAAATGGCTAACAGACACATGAACAGATCCTCAACATCACTTGGCATCAGGGGAATATAAATCAAAACCACAATGGGATACCACCTCACACATCAAAACTGCAATGAGATACCACTTCACCCCAGTCAGAATGGCTAAAGAGAACAACTAAGGGAACAGATGTTAGGAAGGATGCAGAGAAAGTGGACCCCTCTTACACTTTTTGTGGGAATTCCATCTGGTACAGCCACTCTGGAAAACAGTATGGAGGTTCCTCAAAAACTTAAAAATATAACTATTATATGAACAGCAATTTCACAACTAGGTGTTTATCCAAAGGATAAAAAGATAGTGATTTGAAGGGGGACATACATCCCAATATTTATAACACCAATGTCCATAATAGCCAGTATAAGGAAAGAGCCTAGATATTCATCAACAAATGAATGGATGAAGAACGGATGGCATATATACAGGAATATTATTCAGCCATAAAAAAAAGAATGGAATATTGCGGGGTATGTGCACCCAAATGTTTATAGCAGCAATGTTCACAACAGCCAAACTATGGAAAGAACCTAGATGTTCATCCACAGATGAATGGATAAAGAAGAAGTGGTATGTGTGTGTGTGTGTATATATATATATATATGTATATATATATATATTGCAGCCATCAAAAGAAATGAAATCGTGCCATTTGCAATGACGTGGATGGAACTTAGCAAAATAAGTCAATCAGAGAAAGACAACTGTCAAATGTTCTCCCTGATATGAGGAAGTGGAGATGCAATGTGGGAGGTTGGGGGGTAGGAAAAGAATAAATGAAAGAAGATGGGATCTGGAGGGAGACAAACCATAAGAGACTCTTAATATCACAAAACAAACTGAGGGTTGCTG
>NW_026741561.1:0-5061 GCF_022355385.1 Mustela nigripes
ACAACATGTGTTGGAGAGGATGTGGAGAAAGGGGAACCCTCTTCCACTGTTGGTGGGAATGCAAGTTGGTGCAGCCACTTTGGAAAACAGTGTGGAGATTCCTTAAGAAATTAAAAATAGAGCTTCCCTATGACCCTGCCATTGCACTCCTGGGTATTTACCCCAAAGATACAGATGTCGTGAAAAGAAGGGCCATCTGTACCCTGTTCATAGTTGTTCATAGCAGCAATGGCCACTGTCGCCAAACCAAGGTGCCCTTCACTGGATGAATGGATAAGGAAGATGTGGTCCATATACACTATGTAATATTATGCCTCCATCAGAAAGGATGAATACCCAACTTTTGTAGCAACATGGACGGGACTGGAGGAAACTATGCTGAATGAAATAAGTCAAGCAGAGAGAGTCAATTAACACATGGTTTCACTTACTTATGATGCATAAGAAATAACATGGAGGACATGGAGAGATGGAGAGGAGAAGTGAGTTGGGGGCAATTGGAGAGGGAGATGAACCATGAGGGACTGTGGACTCTGAGAAACAAACTGAGGGTTTTGGAGGGAAGGGAAGGTAGGGATTGGGTGAACCAGATAGTGGGTATTATGGAGGGCACGTATTGCATGGAGTGGTGTGGTGCATAAACAATGAATTCTGGAACACTGAAAATAAATAAATAAATAAATAAATAAATAAATAAATAAATAACAAGAAACTTGAAACAGTACAATTCCACCAAGCATATCTTTTATATTATTTTTGTCACATAAAAATTTCATATTTACAGAATTTATAAATCTTATAATATAATATTATAGTGTTTGCTTTAAAGAGCCAGTTGTCTTTGAGGGAATTGAATAAATGTCATCTTTTATACTTACTCAAATATTTACCATTTTAGTTGTTTTTTGTTTCTCTTTGGAGGTCCAGATTTCCATCTGGTGTCATTTCCTCTCACCTGAGAGCTTCCCTTAGCACAAGTACAGCACACGTCTGCTGGCACTGAATTACTTTCGTTTTCTTTTATCTGAAAATGGGTTTATTTCTCCTTCATCCTTGAAGAATATTTTATCCAGACATAATATTTTGTGTTGACTGTGGCTTTTTGTTTATTTATTTTAGTACTTTAAAGATATCATCCCATTGTCTTCTGGTTTGCATTGTTTCTGATAGGAGATCAGTTTGGTTTTTTCTCTAGCTACTTTTAAGATATTTTCCTTATTGTTCCTTTTCCTTGATTTGTCTATAAGAAACATAGTTAGGGTTTTGTCTGTAGTATGTGCTGGGGGCTCACTAAAATTCTTAGACCTATAGAATCTTAACAAAATTTTGGAAATTTGGAAAATATTTCATCAAATACTTTGTTGTTACATTCTCTTTCTTCTCTGCATCTAAGCCTCCAATTAAATACTCCAAATTAAATTAAATAGCTTTGTTTATTCTTTCTGAAACTATGTATCTTTCTGTTCTTCAGACATGTTAATATCTACTGAGCTATATTCAAGTTTATAAGTTCACTGACCTATTTCCCTACCATTTCCTATATGCTTTTTTTTTTCTTAGATTTTATTTTATTTATTTGACAGAGAGAGAGAGATATCACAAGCAGGCAGAGGGGCAGGCAGAGAGAGAGGGGGGAAGCAGGCTCCCCACTGAGCAGAGAGCCCGATGTGGGGTTGGATCCCAGAACCCTGAGATCATGACCTGAGCTGAAGGCAGAGGCTTAACCCTCTGATCCACTCAGGTGCCCTTCCTATATGCTTTTAAGTTCAAAATGTAAAGTGTTCTATTCAGATATTGTACTTTCAGTATTAGAATTTCCATTTTTTTACAGTTTCCATTTCTTTACTGAGATTGTTTATTCAATGAGACTATCTTTTTCTTTAGCTCTTTGTGCTTATAATAGTTTCTTTAAAGTCTTTATCTGTTAATTACACTGCTTGATTCATTTTAAAACCTTTCTATTAACTTTTGTTTTTTTTAAAATCATGCGTTATTTTTTCCCCATTTCTTTTAATGTCTAGTATTTTAAATTGGTGGACTTCGACATACCTTGGAAGTTCTAGTTTATATAATCTTCCTCTTTTCTGTGAGTTTGACTTTTGTTCTATAGGTTGTTAAATTCCTGGTTGATTATATAGAACTTGTGAAGACTTGGTTTTATGCCTTACTAGGGCATCTTTTATTTTTTTATATCTTTTTATGTTTTTTATATTGTTTTATTATATCTTTTATTGTTTTTCCCCTTAATTGTAGACTAAATTCCTTTCTTCTGGGGCATAATCTTTATTTCTAACATGTGGCTTTTTGAGGGTTTCAGTGAAAAGCCCACATGTTTACCAAGCCTTCCTAATTTGGTGGGACTTAAACTTTTAAACTCTGTTTCCCCTGTGGTGGTCAGTGGCAGGCATGCATGTTCAGCCCTCTTGTTCATCATCTGTTAATTACCACTGGGTTTTTTGGATTCTCCCTCATGCATGTATTTCACAGGGTTAGTCAAAGCTCTAAGTGTAACTTACATTTAGATGATTTGAGGGCTCTTCCCTGTGACTTCCTGTTTTCTAAGATTACCATCTTAATTTCCAGCTGTGCAAACCCTGAATTCTATCCTTTAACACTTCTTGCCAGTAATACTAGGACCGTCTGCAAGGGTTTTAGTTACTCTGCACCCTGTGAATTGGGTGTGTGTTCAGGGAAAATACAAATAACATTGATCTCATCCAAAATAATTTCCTCCTTTGAAGGGTTAAGTCTTGCAGTTTCTTTCCAATTTTGGTCACTCCTCAGTGTCTTCAAATGGCTTTTTCATATTTTGTCCAAAATTCTTGCATTTTATTTATTTATTTATTCATTTATTTACCAGAACTGGATCCTAAGCTTATCATCTTTGAAGGACCCTCCAGGTCACTCACCATGCAGTGTTTTTATTTTCAGTTAGCTAGAACTGGACAACATGACCAACTCTAGGCCAAGCACTGAAAGGAGGTTTAGAAAGTAGGGCTTATGGATTGGGAAGAGGGGTTGTTTCATCACAGAGTGTCTGCAACATTACCATTTAAAACATTCTTCAGTTCAAACCTTTCACATCTTTAGACTCACCTTCTTTTCTCTCCCAACAATACATGCTCCTATATCTCATCTAAATAAATGAGGGTTGACATAGTAATTTTAAACTAAAACTGAAGATTAGCCCATGGGTTTTGCATGACCTCAATGTACAGATTCTAGAAGATGATCATATATCCTTATAAGTTTTAAGGTTTGGGGGCCATAGATCTTCATAACGATTTCTTGGCCAACAAGTTCTGGGCAGCAATGTCAATAGCAGTATAATTTCTGACAAGAGTATAAATGGCACTATCCATTTTCTCTGTAACAAGTTCTTGACACTTCTTCCCACATGTCTTCCTGGTCCCACCGCCCATCCTGGGTGTCCATGGACCAGATCCAGGGATTCAGATCAGCCCTGACTGTGTCGTCCAAATTGTGTCATCTAACCTTAAGATGTGCATTTTATCCTCACTCTGAGAGGGAAAGGAAACTAAGACTCAGATAGAGATCATGAAAACAGCAGAAGAGTAGTAATGATTGCTTGGGCTTGTCCTATGTGTCTAGCATTGTGCTAAATGCCTTATTTCATTATGCACTAGACATTAAAAATTATGCTCAGTTTACAGGTGGAGAAATTAAGACTTAATGACATTTAAGCTATTTGCCCAGTGTTATGAGCTTCAGAAGATTGAAACTGAAACCTGTCTGACTCTTCAGAACCTTGCTCTTATGAGAACCATGTCACTCCCTAAATGTTGATGAAAGAATAGCACAAGGAGACACGGTTCTGGTTCTGTTACAGAACGATGTACAGTATACATTGTGTCATCCAAAGAGATGACCTTTGTTCACCCCAGATTTAAAAAAAAAAAAAAAGGAAGAAAGAAAGAAAGAAAGAAAGGGAAAGGAAAGCAGAGAAAGTGTGATATTTGAAGAGTTTTACTTTACTGTGCATAAAATCTGTTAAAAGCTAGTTTAGGACAGAGGAGTAGATGCAAGGCTATGTGGAAAGGGGTTGGGGGAGGTAAGGGTGGGTAGCTGCATAGTGTGTGTTTGTGTGTGTTTGTACACATGTGCATCTCTGAACATTGGCTGCAAAACACGTCTTACAGATTGATACACACCAATCAATGGATTTAAATTTCATGCCAGTTGCTATGTGAAATGGAATCTTGTATCCAAGGGGGCTCTTGAGGGCTCAGTAAACTAATTGATCCCCCTCTCCCAATGTTACCATCTGTCTCATGGGGCTTCCCATGCTGCCTCTTCCTTCACATCCCATTCTTCAGTTTGGGCATTTCCAGCACCCACTTTCTCTGCCACCTGGATCCCTATGAGACTATCCCAGTATTGGTTAGCATCCAAGGCTTCAGCAACCCTTCTTACCACTGGGAAGGCTCTAGGACTTGGACAACTGGTAAGTGGATACCAAAAGATGGAAGGGTAAGCAATTTATAAACACTGTACCATGTAGCTGAGAAAACTATTGAACATCTTCTCCTAGACAGGTTCTGAGACACATCCCTGGAGGTGGTTTTCATCCTCATGGCAGAGAGGAGGAACCTGTAGCACAGAGAGAGCTAAGAGTTAGCACTAGGACGGGGCTGAGAAGGGTCTGCCCCAGACCTTACAGAAGCCCAGGACTGGTTCTGTCCCTGCACCTGCTCATAATGAAGACACCAGGCAACTTAATTCTAGAGTTTGCTTGTTCGACATACTCATCTGCCTGCAATGAAATGAAGGACTGCTGGGGGAGAGCACTGAGAGGATCCAGGAACATCCTAAGAATTCAGTAAAACAGAACTCCTCAGAGCTCTAGATTCAGTACCGTTTAAAACACTTCCTGTATGTGTGTGGTTCCTGGAGGCACTATATTCTGAATTCTACTAAGACCATTGCGTATTTAATTTCTGAAAAAATCAGAGAAGAGTTTGCAATGGTATGAGACATTGACTATTAAAAACAGCCCCAAGCTAAACTCTGTTGGTGGGAATGCGAACTGGTGCACCCCCC
>NW_026741562.1:0-5060 GCF_022355385.1 Mustela nigripes
TAAAAAATAAATAAATAAATAAATAATATGATAAATAAATAAGTAATAAAAAAAAATCTCCCAAGAAAGAAGAGCCCAGGCTTGGTGTCTTTCCAGGGGAATTCTACCAAATATATAACGAAGAATTAGTACCTATTCTCCTGAAACTGTTCCAAAAAATAAAATGGAAGGATATCCTCGCAACTCATTTTATGAGGCCATCATTACCTTGATCCAAAAACCAAAGTTCCCATCCAAAAAGAGAATTATAGACTAATATCCTTGATGAACACAGATGCAAAAATTCTCACCAAAATACTAGCCAATAGGATCCAACAGCATATTAAAAGAATTATTCACTGCGACCAAGTGGGATTTATTCCAGGGCTGCAAGTTTGGTTCAACATCCACAAATCAATCAATGTGACACAATACATTAATAAAAGAAAGAACAAGAACCATATGATACTCTCAATAGATGCTGAAAAAGCATTTGACAAAATACAGCATCCTTTCTTGATCAAAATTCTTCAAAGTGTAGGGATAGAGGGTACATACCTCAATATCATCAAAGCCATCTAGGAAAAACCCACAGCGAATATCATTCTCAATGCAGAAAAACTGAGAGCTTTTCTGCTAAGGTCGGGAACATGGCAGGGATGACCATTAACACCACTGCTATTAAACATAGTACCTGAAGTCCTAACCTCAGCAATCAGACAACAAAAAGAAATTAAAAGCATCCAAATCAGCAAAGAAGTCAAACGTTCACTCTTTGCAGATATGATACTTTATGTGGAGAACTCAAAAGACTCCACTCCAAATCTGCTAGAACATGTACAGGGATTCAGTAAAGTGTGAGGATATAAAATCAATGCACGGAAATCAGTTGCGTTTCTATACAGCAACAATAAGACAGAAAAAAGGGGAAATTAAGGAGTAAATCCCATTTACAGTTGCACCCAAAACATAAGATACCTAGGAATAAGCCTAACCAAGGAGGCAAAGACTCTGTACTCAGTAAACTATAAAGTACTCCTGAAAGAAATTGAGGAAGACACAAAGAAATGGAAAAATGTTCCATGCTCATGGATTGGAAGAACAAAAAAAGAATAACAATCTGCACATTTAATGCAATTCCTATCAAAATCCAATCTTTTTTTTTTTTTCAAAGAAATGGAACAAATAATCCTAAAATTTATATGGAAGCAGAAAAGACCTCAAATAGCCAGAAGAATGTTGAAAAACCAAGCCAAAGTTGGTGTCATCACAATTCCAGACTTCAAGCTCTATTACAAAGCTGTCATCATCAAGACAGTATGGTACTGGCACAAAAACAGACACACCAATCAGTGGAACAAAATAGAGAGCCCAGAAATAGACCCTCAACTCTACGGTCAACTAATCTTTGACAAATCAGGAATGATTGTCCAATGGGAAAAAAAAAAGACAGTCTCTTCAACAAATGGTTTTGGGAAAACTGGGCAGCCACAAGCAGAAGAATGAAACTAGAACATTTCCTTACACCACACACAAAAATAGATTCAAAATGGATGAAAGACCTCAATGTAAGATAGGAATCTATCAAAATCCTTGAGGCGAACACAGGTAGCAATCTCTTCAACCTCAGACACAGCAACATCTTCATAGAAACACCTTCAAAGGCAAGGGAGCAAGGGAAAAAATTAACTACTGGGACTTCATCAAGATCAAAAGCTTTTACACAGGAACGGAAACATGCAACAAAACCAAAAGACAATTGAGAGAATGGGAGAAGTTATTTGGAAATGACATTTCAGATAAAGGGCAAATATCCAAAATCTATAAAGAACTTTTCAAACTCAGTACTCATAAAGCAAATAATCCAATCAAGAAAGGGGCAGAGGACATGAACAGACCTTTCTGCAAAGAAGACATCCAGATGGCCAACAGACACATGAAAAAGTGCTCCCCATCACTCAGCATCACGGAATTACAAATCAAAACCTCAATGAGATACCACTTCACACCAGTCAGAATGGCTAAAATTAACAAGTCAAGAAATGACAGGTGTTGGCGAGGATGCAGAGAAAAAGGAATCCTCTTACATTGTTGGTGGAAATGCATACTGGTGCAGCCACTCTGGAAAATAGGATGGAGATTCCTCAAAAAGTTGAAAATAGAACTACCCTATGACCCAGCAATTGCACTGCTGGGTATTTACCCTAAAGATACAAATATAATGATCTGAGGGACATGCTCACCCAAATGTTTACAGCAGCATTGTCCACAAGAGCCAAACTACGGAAAGAAGCTAGATGGCCATCAACAGATGAATAGATAAAGAAGATAGGGTATATATATTCACAGTGGAATACTATGCAGTCAACAACAAAAAACCACAAAATCTTAGCATTTGCAACAATGTGGCTGGAACTGGAAAGTATTATACTAAGTGAAATAAGTCAATCAGAGAAAGACAATTATCATATGATCTCTGATATGTAGAATTTGAGAAGCAGGGCGTGCAGTTGGGTGGGGATAGGGAGGGAAAAAAATGAAACAAGATGGGACCGGGGAGGGAGACAAACTATAAGAGACTCCTAATATCAGGAAACAAACTGAGTTGTTAGGAGGTGGGTAGGGAGGGATAGGGTGGCTGAGTTATGGATAATAGGGAGGATATGTACCATGGTGAGTTCTGTGAATTTTGTAAGACTAATGATTCACAGACCTGTACCCTTGAAGTAAATAATACATTAAATGTTAATAATAAAAGTATAAAGAAAGAAAGAAGGAGAGAAAGAAAGAAAGACGTAAAATGGATGCTCTAACAGCTAGAGCAAATGAGGCAGAAAAGAGACTTGGTGACATACAAGACAAAATGATGAAAAGGAAGCTGAAGAAAAAAGAAAAATAACAGATGGAAAATTAGCAGGGTTTTCAAGAATCAGTGATACCATAAAGTGAAACAATATTAGAGTAATTGGGGTCCCAGAGGAAGAAGAAAGAGGGGCAGAAGGTATGTTTGAGCAAATCATAGCTGAGAACCTCCCTAATCTGGGGAAGGAAACAGACCTTAATTTCAAAAAGGCATAGAAAACCCACCTCAAAATTAATTCAAACAGATCAACACCCCAGTATCTAAAAGTGAAGTGTGCAATATTCAGAGATAAATAGAAAATCATGAAAGTGACTTAAGAGAAAAGGTCTTTAACATGTAGGTGTATAAACATCAGACTGGCAGCAGACCTATCCACAGACACCCAGTACACTAGGAAGGGCTGGAAGCACTGGGTGTGGTACACCCAGTACTTGTAAACAATGAAAAAAAAAGAATAAAAAGGAAAACTAAGAAATAAATAATGTATGTAGAATAAAAGAAAATGGATGAATAAATAAACAATTTATTGTTTATTTGAATGAATGAATGAACAATTAAATATTTAAATAAAGATTTTTAACTACTTATTAAAGTCCCCTTCTCTTGCCACAAAAGTAGTGATAGTCAAACTTTTAAGCCACGAACACTAATCACTTAAAAAAGTGAGAATTCCTTGTTTAAACATTTATTGAGAGTCTACTGTATCACTGAGGAACCAATGATGGAGAAAATGGGCAGAGTCTGTGCCTTCGTACATTGGTATTGTAATGGGCAAAACAACCAATGGGCAGATAAACTAATGTATAAATGTGCTTTGAATAAACAAAAATTAAGGTAAGGTGATGAATCTGTCAGGAGTTGCTATTTCATAGAGGATAGTTGAGAAAGCCTTTTGGGGGGAATGCAATCTGAGTTGAGACCTAAATGAATTGAGGGAATGAACTAGAAGATCTAAAATGTGTCTCTTTCACACAGAAGAAACAGCAAGTGCAAGGGTCCTCAAGAATGCATTTCTTGGGGCGCCTGGGTGGCTCAGTGGGTTAAAGCCTCTGCCTTCTGCTCAGGCCATGATCCCAGGACCCTGGGATCGAGCCCCACATCGGGCTTTGTGCTCAGCAGGGGGCCTGCTTCCTCCTCTCTCTCTGCCTGCCTCTCTGCCTACTTGTGATCTCTGTCAAATAAATAAATAAAATCTTTTTTTTTAAAGAGTTACGGAAGCGTTGGAAAGGTTTAAAAAAAAAAGAATGCATTTCTTATGCTCAAGGAACAATAAGGAGGGCAGGCTACCTTCAGCTGAATGAGCAAGGGAGAAAGTGATAAAAAGCATATGTCTACAATATATGATCATTTATGTATAAATTACATACAACGTAACTATATTTTTGTCTATTATAAAATATTCTCAGAAATATAAATTGTATAAACATTAAATAAAGTAATACAAACAAAGTTTTTAGTATTTTCTTCCCACAATCTAGCAGATAACCTTGTGCCTCCACAACTGAGGGACACCCACCCCACACTGGAGAGCTTTGCTCTGTTGGAAACAAAAGATATAACTTAAAACCATGGAGTTGCATCTCAATCAACATAAAAATACAGGCATCCTTCATTTTATTGCACTGTACTTTATTGAATTTTGCAGATACTGAGTTTTTCACATATTGAAGGTTAGTGTCAAGGCAGCATCAAGCAAGTTTATCTGCACCATTTTTCCAAAAGCATTTGTTCATTGTGCTTCTCTGTGTCACATTTCAGTAATTCTCACAGTATTTTAAACTTCTTAATTATTATTATATCTAGTATGGAGATCTGTAATCAATGATCTTTGATGTTATTATTGTAATTGTTTTTGGGACACCAGAAACCACATCCATGTACGATGGTAAACTGAATCAATACATGTTCTATGTCCTGACTGCTGCTCTACCAACTGACCATCTCCACATCTCCCTCCCTCTCAGCAGGCCTCCCTATTTCCTATGATACATCAGTATTAAAATTAGGCCATTTCATAATGGCCTCTAAGCATTCAAGTGAAAGAAAGAGCTTTACATACCTCACTTTAAATCAAAAGCTAGAGAGACAAGAATGGTCAAAACCTAGGCCTCTTATATCAGTTAGCCAAATTGTGAATGGAAAGTGAATGTCCTTGAAGGAAATTAAAAGTACTACTCCAGTGAAAACACAAATAATAAGAAAGCAAAACAGCCCTACT
>NW_026741563.1:0-5056 GCF_022355385.1 Mustela nigripes
GAGCAGAGAGCCCGATGCGGGACTCGATCCCAGGACCCTGAGATCATGACCTGAGCCGAAGGCAGCGGCTTAACCCACTGAGCCACCCAGGCGCCTCATGATACTCTATTGAATTGTTTGATGTACTAACACTCATAGCTCTAAAAGTAATCATTAAGAATGGCTTCGGCTATCATGATCTCGTGGTTTCCTAGTGGACAAAGTGCTTTCAAGGGATAGGTCTTTATTTGCTGCGTATTCCAAAAAGAGTTTATCTTGTTCAGTACTATAAAATTTATATGCTGTTTGTGGTATATTGAGTCATTGGTCTCAGTTCTTCAGTGTCTTTGCCATGGCCTCATGGAAAATAAAGACTTCTTTCCTGCCCTTTGACTTTGTGTCTCACCATGTGACTTACGTAAGTGAATGGGATGTTGGTGGATATGATGCAAGTAAAGATTTGAAATATGCTTCTATAGTTAACTTTTCCTCCTTTGGCCTCTGGCCTTTCATCATGAGTAGAAGGTGCTTTGGAGCTTCTTGTCCAAGGAGGAGGGGCATGTGGAGCAGACCTGGCCCTAACTCATAGCCTTGAATCACAGCTGAACCTAGCCTGTATCAGTAAAACCCAACTGCCCCATAGACGCAAGAGCAAGAAATAAATGCTTACTGACGAATGCCATTGAGATTTGTGTAGATGTTTGTTACATAGTGTTACTGTGGCAGTACCTAATGGATATGTTATTACTGCAGAATATTTAAGTCTCAATAATTACATCTCTCACTGAAATAATCCGGTAAGATGAAGTCTTACCAGTTAGACCTGCTCTTGGATTGGATTTCTCAATACCACTTGGTATTATCACTTACAGGTCACCAAGGCCATCATGAGAAAACTTTACCTTTTGGGAAAAGGGAATGGTGACTTCCCTTTTAAAACAATATGACAGTTTTTTTAAAAAAAATCTAGCTTTTTATACTTTTTCAAATGGTATCTCTTTAGTAGAGGTGTCACTTTCAGAGAAGGGTCATCAGCTGGCATGAAAAGGTACTTTTTCAAAAGATTGCTCAAATATGCTTAGAAGTTGTTCAGAGTGTGGTGGATCTGCTGCTTTTTAGACTGTAGTAGCTTTTTGCTCTTCAAGAGCTCATCTTGATTACTTAAGGGTTGTGGTTTCCCACTTTTTCTTTGCAAGAAATTGTTTCTGAGTAGAGCATAAAATAAAAGAAAAAATGTGTTTCATTTCTTGTGATGCTTTAGTATGGGTTTGAACAACAAAACCGAGTCCTGCTAAAAAAAAGGAAAAATGTTTTTAAAATCTATTTCAAGGGGCGCCTGGGCAGCTCAATCATTAAGCGTCTGCCTTCGGCTCAGGTCATGAACCTGGAGTCCTGGGATCGAGCCCTGCATGGGGCTTCCTGCTCAGTGGGAAGCCTGCTTCTCCCTCTCCTTCTCCCACTACTTGTGTTCCTTCTCTCGCTGTGTCTCTCTCTGTCAAATAAATAAAATCTTTTAAAAAAATCTATTTCAAATTCACAAGGAGTTGCATTATGAAATGTTCAGTCTCCCAAGTGACACAAGAGCTGTATCTGTTCCTGACAGGGCATTGATAAATGGTTCAGATACATGGGGCTTTTACTTTTCAAACTCATTCTGTATAGATGATACTTTTCCAGTGTATTTTGTAAAGTTGATGAATCACACTGTTGTAGCAACACTTTTGGAATGGTGTTCTGAGATGTTTAGACCTATTCAGGTGATTTACTATATTCATGTTTGAAAAGCAAGACACAAAAAACTAAGGACATAATTTATTTAACATGTGTAGGTTGTAAAATAAAAATACAAAACAAAATTCCTTCATCAAAAGTATTATGGGTTGAATTGTGTCCCTCAAAAACAGATGTTGATGTCCTAATCCCCAGTTCCTCAGAATGTGACCTTATTTGGAAGTAAGGTTGTTACAGATATAATTAGGGCCCTTCATCTAATGTCACAGGTGTCTTTAAGGAAGACAATGTGAAGACAGAGGGAGAATAGCATGTGGTAATAGAGGCAGAGATTAGAGTTACACATCTCAAATCAGCCAGTGCCAAGGGTTGCTGGTGACACTGAAAGCAAAGAGAAAGCCATGGAGCCGATGCTTCCCTAGAGCCTTCAAAAGAGCATGGTTCTCTTGGTACCTTGATTTCAGACTTCTAGCCTCAGGAGCTGTTGAGACAATAACTTCCTGTTGTGTTAAGGTGCCTAGTTTGGTGTTACTTTTTACAATGGCCCAAGGAAACTAATCCAGTCAGTAGAATTAAAAAATAATCCCCCTTTGGTTAGGTGTCAGGTAAAATAAAGATGTGATCTAATACATATACTTCTAAAAACAAACGACAGCATTACAAAACCATATTTAGATACTACTTCTAAAGAATCTCTCTCTCTCTTTTTTTTTTTAAAGATTTTATTTATTTATTTGACAGAGAGAAATCACAAGTAGATGGAGAGGCAGGCAGAGAGAGAGAGAGAGAGGGAAGCAGGCTCTCTGCTGAGCAGAGAGCCCAATGCGGGACTCGATCCCAGGACTCTGAGATCATGATCTGAGCCAAAGGCAGCGGCTTAACCCACTGAGCCACCCAGGCGCCCTAAAGAATCTCTTTATACAGATAACACATGGCTATGAAATAGCCGATTCCCGGGCTTTAGAGCAAAAGCAGAAGCCGGTAACAGGAAGTAAAGGTTCAATTCTTCTTCCTACCCCTCAGTTTAACCCAAGAGGTAGTTTATTTTTTTGTTTTTGTTTTACCTAAAATTTGACTTCCCCACTTAATGCAAACCGGCCAGATACCACTCTTCTCTAGCTGTCTTCATTCATGTTCCTTATTTATGAAATGAGTGACGATGGAAGCACAAGCAGACTACTTAATGATACAGGACTGGGAGCATAAGGAATTGACTTTTCTGACTTAAAAATTAATGGCATATTTAAGATACAGTGCTAACCATGAGAACTGCTTTCAGAGCCAAAGTGTGTAGTAGAATCCTCTTTGGGGTTAAATTATCTATTTTAGATACATCTGGCAGGGTGTGCCACAAAGTGTAACAATGATTATCCCTCTGTTTAGAACACGTGGTGATCTCGGGTTTTTTTCCTTTTCTTTTTTCTTTTTCTTTCTTTCTTTCTTTTTCTTTTTCTTTTTTTTTTTTTTTTTTGGCTCTGATTCCCTGTAATTCCTCCTATAGCTATGTATTTGTTTTTTAATTTTTTGTTAAGCTTTCCATTTTAATTCCAGTATAGTTAACATACAGCATAATGTTAGTTTCAAGTGTACAATGTAGCAATTAAGCACTTCCATGAAACACCCAATGCTCATCAGGAAAACTACATCCCTTAATCCCCATCACTGGTTTCCTCCATCACCACCCTCCCCAGTCCCTCCAATAACATCAGTTTAAGATGTCTGTTTAAGACATCTTAAGAGTCTTAAGAGTCTGTTTCTTGGTCTGTATCTCTTTTTTTCTCTTTGCTTGTTTGTTTTGTTTCTTAAATTCCACATATGAAAGAGATCATATGGTATTTGTCTTTCTCTGACTTACTTCACTGAGCATTGTACTCTCTGGCTCTATCCACATCATCCACATCATTGCAAATGGCAAGATTTCTTTATATGGCTGAATAATATTCCATTATTGTATTTTGATTATAATACTTATCCATTCATCTATTGATGGACACATGGGCTGCTTCCATATTTTGGCTATTGTAAATAATGCTGCAGTAAACATAGGAGTACATGTATCTCTTTCAGTTAGTGTTTTTGTATTTTGTGGGGATAAATACCCAGTACTGCAATTGCTGTATCGTAAAGTAGTTATATTTTTAATTTTTTGAGGAAACTCCCATACTGTTTTCCACAGTGGCTGCACCAATTTGCATTCCCACCAACAGTGCAAGCTGGTTCCTTTTTCTCTACAGACTTGGCAACACTTGTTTCTTGTGTTGTGGATTTTAGCCATTCTGACAGGTATGGGGTGATAGCTCATTGTAGTTTTGATTTGCATTTCCCTGATGATGAGTGATATTGAGCATCTTTTCATGTTTGTTGGCCATCTAGTGTCTTCTTGGGAGAATTGTCCATTAATCTCTTCTGTCCATTTTTAATTGGATTATTTGCTTTTTGGG
The DNA here is from genome assembly GCF_022355385.1 of Mustela nigripes. Taxonomy (NCBI): domain Eukaryota; kingdom Metazoa; phylum Chordata; class Mammalia; order Carnivora; family Mustelidae; genus Mustela; species Mustela nigripes. The sequence goes on from NW_026741563.1 coordinate 4,152, forward strand.
TTTTGAGTTATCTCGGTTCTTTATATATCTTGGATACTAATCCTTGATCAAATATGCCATTCACAAATATCTTCTTCCATTCAATAGGTTGACTTTTAGTTTTGTTGATTGTTTCATTTGCTTTGCAGCAACTTTTTACTTTGATGTAGTCCCAATAGTTTATTTTTCCTTTTATTTCCCTTGCCTCAGGAGACATATCTGGAAAAATATTGCTATGGCCAATGTCAGAGAGATTACGGCCTATGCTCTCTTCAAGAATTTTTATGGTTTTATGTCTCACATTTAGGTCTTTAATCCATTTTGAGTGTATTTTTGTGTATGGTGAAAGAAAATCATCCAGTTTCATTCTTTTGTATGTGCCTCTCAAGTTTTCTCAATACCATTTTTTTCCCTTTTAAAAAAAAGGTTTTATTTATTTATCCAACAGAGAGAGAGAGTGATCACAAGTAGGCAGGAGAGGCAGGCAGAGAGAGAGGGGGAAGCAGGCTCCCTGCCTAGCAGAGATCCCGATGTAGGGCTCGATCCTAGGACCCCGAGATCATGACCTGAGCCGAAGGCAGAGGCTTAACCCACTGAGCCAGCCAGGTGTCCCCCAATACCATTTGTTGAAGAGACTTTTTCCTGTTGGATAGTCATTCCTTTGTCAGAGATTTATTGACTGTATAACTATAGATTTATTTCTGGGTTTTTTGTTCTTTTCCATTGATTTATGTGTCATTTTAAAAAAGATTTATTTATTTATTTGAGAGAGAGAGAGAAAGAGATAGAGGAGAGAGAAAGAGAGGGGCAGAAAGAAAGGGAGAAAATCTCAAGCAGACTCTCCACCGAGCCACTGAATGACCCAAGCACCCCTCTATGTGTCTATTTTTATGCCAGTACCATACTGTTTTAATTACTACCACTTT
>NW_026741564.1:0-5056 GCF_022355385.1 Mustela nigripes
AGGGCTGCAAGGTTGGTTCAACATCCGCAAATCAGTCAATGTGATATAACACAGCAATAAAAGAAAGAACAAGAACCATAGGATACTCTCAATAGATGCTGAAAAAGCATTTGACAAAGTACAGCATCCCTTCCTGATCAAAACTCTTCAAAGTGCAGGGATAGAGGGCACATACCTCAATATCATCCAAGCCATCTATGAAAAACCCACCGCAAATACCATTCTCAATGGAGAAAAACTGAAAGCTTTTCCGCTAAGGTCCGGAACACGGCAGGGATGTCATTTATCACCACTGCTATTCAACATAGTACTAGAAGTCCTAGCCTCAGCAATCAGACAACAAAAGGAAATTAAAGGCATCCAAATCGGCAAAGAAGAAGTCCAACTATCACTCTTCACAGATGATATGATACTATATGTGGAAAGCCCAAAAGACTCCACTCCAAAACGCTAGAACTTGTACAAGAATTCGGTAAAGTGTCAGGATATAAAATCAATGCACAGAAATCAGTTGCATTTCTCTACACCAACAACAAAACAGAAGAAAGAGAAATTAAGGAGTCCACCCCATTTACAATTGCACCCAGAACTATAAGATACCTAGGAATAAACTTAACCAAAGAGGCTAAGAATCTATACTCAGAAAACTATAGAATACTCATGAAAGAAATTGAGAAAGACACAAAGAAATGGAAAAATGTTCCATGCTCCTGGATTGGAAGAATAAATATTGTGAAAATGTCTATGCTACCTAAAGCAATCTACACATTTAATGCAATTCCTATCAAAGTACCATCCATCTTTTTCAAAGAAATGGAACAAATAATTCTAAAATTTATATGGAACCAGAGAAGACCTCAAATAGCCAAAAGAATATTGAAAAAGAAAGCCAGAGTTGGTGGCATCATAATTCCGGAGTTCAAGCTCTATTATAAAGCCGTAATCAGCAAGACAGCATGGTACTGGCACAAAAACAGACACATAGATCAATGGAACAGAATAGAGAGCCCAGAAATAGACCCTCAACTCTATGGTCTACTTATCTTTGACAAAGCAGGAAAGAATGTCCAATGGAAAAAGAGCAGCCTCTTCAATAAATGGTGCTGGGAAAATTGGACAGCCACATGCAGAAAAATGAAATTGGACCATTTCCTTACACCACACACAAAAATAGACTCAAAATGGATGAAGGACCTCAATGTGAGAAAGGAATGCATCAAAATCCTTGGGGAGAACAAAGACAGCAACCTCTTCGACCTCAGCCACAGCAACATCTTCCTAGGAACATCGCCAGAGGCAAGGGAAGTAAGGGCAAAAATGAACTATTGGTATTTTATCAAGATCAAAAGCTTTTGCACAGCAAAGGAAATAGCTAACGAAACCAAAAGACAACTGACAGAATGGGAGAAGATATTTGCAAATGACATCAGATAAAGGGCTAGTGTCTAAAATTATAAAGAACTTAGCAAACTCAACACCCAAAGAACAAATAATCCAATCAAGAAATGGGCAGAAGAAATGAACAGACATTTCTGCAAAGGCATCCAGATGGCCAACAGACACTGAAAAAGTGCTCCATATCACTCCACATCAGGGAAATACAAATCAAAACCACAATGAGATATCACCTCACACCAGTCAGAATGGCTAAAATCAACAAGTCAGGAAATGACAGATGCTGGCCAGGATGAGGGTTCCTCCTACACTGTTAGTGGGAATGCAAGCTGGTGCAACCACTCTGGAAAACAGCATGGAGGTTCCTCAAAATGTTGAAAATAGAACTACCCTATGACCCAGCAATTGCACTACTGGGTATTTACCCTAAAGATACAAACGTAGTGATCCAAAGGGGCACATGCACCCGAATGTTTATAGCAGCAATGCCTACAATAGCCAAACTATGGAAAGAAACTAGATGTCCATCAACAGATGAATGGATAAAGAAGAAGTGGTATATATACACAATGGAATACTATGCAGCAATCAAAAGAAACGAAATCTTGCCATTTGTGATGACGTGGATGGAACTAGAGGGTATCATGCTTAGTGATGTAAGTCATTAGGAGAAAGACAACTATCATATGATCTCCCTAATATGAGGAAGTGGAGATGCAACATGGGGGCTTAAGAGGGTAGGAGAAGAATAAATGAAACAAGATGGGATTGAGAGGGATAAAAACCATAATTGACTCTTCATCTCACAAAACAAACTGAGGGTTGCGGGGGGGAGGGGGGGCGGGGAGGGGGGGGGGGGGGTTATGGACATTGGGGAGGGTATGTGCTATGGTGAGTGTTGTGAATTGTGTAAACCTGGCGATTCTCAGGCCTGTACACCTGGGGATAAAAATATGTTATATGTTTATAAAAAATTTTTAAATTTTCTAAAAAATAAAATAAAAATAAAAGATTTGATGAGTTGCTTGTCTATCAACATATCTCTTGGATGTCAGCATTAGGGGTCCCTTTACAATCTCAAAAGTTTCCTCTACTGTGTTTATCGTAAATTTAAGAATGACTTCATTATTATATGAACACAATGAGGCCATAACATCCTCTCTATATCCTGGCTTTTATATGATTTACATTCCTTATCTTTCAAGTTTATACTGCTCTGTTTTTACCTACCCTTTCTTATGTATTTATTCACTTTTACTACACTAGTTGGTTTTTGCTAAAAATCATGAAGTAAGACCAAAATAAGGATGTTTGCTGCATAGAAGCTGGAGTGTAAGGGGGTTGATGCAACCTCATTTTGTTGACCATTTGCAGTGGTATTTTCTTTATGGTCTGTGTAAGAGAAGTTGCACCTTAAGGTAAAACTATGATTGTTGGGGTATCACAATTGCTGACCTGAAGTTTTATGTAACAAATTGCAGCTGCTCTCTTTCCACATAATTTTAGTCCTGGTAGCCATATCATCTTTGTTCCTACAGCTGTGATCCAAACTAAGGTCATTATCAAGCGACATTTGTTGCTGGTCCTCACTTAATCTTGGCTTAGTTAATCGAGCTTTTGTCTACGGAATTGGCTCAATCTTACTTACCCATATTTCTTCCCATTCCATTGCTCTTAGGACCAAACACTTTCTTGACCAAGTTTCCTCCTGTTTCTTGCCAGTAATCCCAAGTCTAATCTCTTATTTCTGGACTATAGTTCCCTAGTATTAGATCTCCCTGTATTTCACTGCCTACTTTTCTGTATCTTCATCTCCTAACCAAAGCCAATGTCTACTGGAGGTGTACTCTATCTGCTGATCAGAATCCATTATTGGCTCCTCAAAAAAAAACTGATTCTGCTACTCAACCTTTCTTTATAGACTATGTTAAGGAATCTCCCTTGATTACCTGCTACATCCATGCAATTGCCATAACATAAATTAATATCAGCTGCTATTTCTATATCTACAAGTAGAAGGCAGAGGCAATCTTGAAAAAGATACATCTTTATTGGTATCTTAAAATTTGGCATATTATTTTATGGAAAAAAAAGTATGTGCTTCTCAAGTAAATTATGTGGTAAAAGGTGAGCATCCCGTCTTCTACCCCCTCTGATGTCATCCCTTGAAAAAATGACAGTTAATAGTTTACAAGCAGGGGTTTACAATTTCACACACATATTATTATTACCTGAGGAGTTTTAAAAAATACTGATACCTGATCTCTACCCAGTGGTCTGCTGCTAAATGTTTAATAACGATTCTGTAGAAGAGGCTGATACATAGCCTTTGTTGATTTTAGTGGTATAAATACTCCCACAATGGCCTATTTTATTTTATTTCTCCTTTTCCTTTTCCTTTTCTTTTTTTCTTTTAATCTATTGTTTTATTTAAATTAAATTAGTTAATATATTCTGTATTATTAGTTTCAGGGGTTGTCAGTGATTCATCAGTCTCATATAACACCCAGTGCTGATTACTCCATCCCCTCACCCTCCTCCCTTCCAACAACCTTGTTTGCTTCCTATGATTAAGAGTCTCTAATGGTTTTTTCCCCTTTCTGATCTCATCTTGTTTTAATTTTTCCTGTATTCCCTCATGATCCTCTGTCTTGTTTCTTAAATTCCACACATGAGTGAGATCATATAATTGTCTTTCTCTGACTAACCTATTTCACTTAGCATAATACCCTCTAGTTCCATCCACATCGTTGCAAATGGCAAGATTTCATTTTTCTGATGCCTGAGTAGTGTTTCAGTGTGTGTGTGTGTGTGTGTGTGTGTGTGTTATACAGCATCTTCTTCTTTAACCATTCATCTGTTGATGGGCATCTGGGATCTTTCCATAGTTTGGCTACTGAGGACATTGCTGCTATAAATATTGGGGTGCAGTTATCTGATGACCAATTTTACCCCATCGATGTGAAATAGTAAATTCAACCAGCTGGTAAAATTCCTGAAATTTTTCTAACCAGATCTCATGAGCCAATAGGAGTTGGCTTCAGTGGACCACCGCCTCTACTCTAATCCTATCTCACAATAATTGAATCAGAATCTCTGGGGATAGGCACAAGGTAAATTTGCCTCACACAGAGATTTTGTAAAGTAGTGTTTGACCCCAAGGTTTTTAACTAGACTCTTCTATTTCATAGTAGTGTAACTTTGGGAAACTACAACACCTTTCTTCATCAGCAACATAGGGATATTACTTGTACTTACTTCTTAGGATAATAAAATGAGGATTAAAAGAATTTTGTATGACACTTAGAGCAGTGTCTAGTATGTGAGTTATTCTTATTCTCTCTTAATTCAGTTTCTTCACCTTAGCTGAGCTTCTTTGAGAGGATTGTCCAAACTTACTCTGGCTATCATTTTTTTTTAATTTTCAGCATAACAGTATTCATTATTTTTGCACCACACCCAGTGCTCCATGCAATCCCTGCCCTTTCTAATACCCACCACCTGGTTCCCCCAACCTCCCTCCCCCACCACTTCAAACCGAAGGGGCACTATTTTTTTTTTATAAACATGTATTTCTATCCCCAAGGGTACAGGTCTGTGAATCGCCAGGTTTACACACTTCACATCACTCACCAAAGCACATACCCTCCCCAATGTCCAT
>NW_026741565.1:0-5055 GCF_022355385.1 Mustela nigripes
GGGCGAGGCTCACCTCCTTCAGGAGCTCGGCGCATCTCCCTAAGGGACGGGGCGGCGTGAGGTGCGGCCGGACGGGCCCCTCGGACCCCCACCCGCCGCCCAGGCCCTGTGGCAGAGGGCAAGCTGGCCCAGAGAGGCCACGGCCCCACGTGCGATGGGGAGGGGTGCGGGACGGAGAGTCCAGGAAGGCCGGCCGGCCCCGGCTAAGAACAAAGAGGAGGAGCTCACCCTGTGCAGCAAACTCGCGCAGGCCGCTGTGGACAAAGACAGACGTGGTCGGGGAAGCCAGGGCGCCACGGGACCGCTGGAGAGATGGGGAGCCCTGACCCAGAGGCCCGGGACACTCACTGTCCCACGTGAGAAGGTGCATGTCCTTTTCCAAGAGCCCGGACTCCCTGGCCACCTCATAGAACCTCTTCATGATGTCCTCCTTGAGTTCCAGGGTGCGGCCTGTGGGGGCAGCAGACAGGCTGGGAGAGCCCCAGATGTCCGCCCCGCCCCACCGCTCCCTGCCCAGGCCCATCCTGTCCACGCCCTGCCGGGTCCTGTCCCCGTCCCCTCCTGGCCCTGACCCCCTGCCCAGTCCCGCACTCCCCCCCGACCCATCCCCCCACCGCCCCGTGTCATCCCCCCCTTCCATCCCCCGCGGCCCATCCTGTCGCCTTCTGCCTTGTCTACCTCTCTGCTGACCTCCTCCCGAGCTGGGACCCCCCCCGGGGGGCTGGAGCACAGCTGGTGCGGCAGACCCACACCCCACCCCCGTCCGGTCCTGACCGGGGCTTACTGTAAAGCTTCAGGACCCTCTGGGCCGCTCCTTCTTTGTGGAAGGTGACGTCCATGATGGCGTAGGTCTTGTAGTCTGTGGCCAGCACCACCACGTCTTTGGCTCCTGGGACACAGAGGGGGCAGAGGTCCCAGGCTCCACCCTCGCTGCCCCTCAGCCCCTACCCCCGCGCGCACACCCACTTCACACGTGCCCACACACACCCACGTGGGCACAGGGCACTGAAGCCCCCACAGGGCCTCCCTGAGGACAGTGGACGGAGCATCTGCTGATGAGGACAGGAGGACGCCCGATCAGATGTGATGTGAGCATCTCAGACAGGAGCCTGAGGACCCCCCAGAGCTTCAGGCGGCCAAGGGCAGCGTCGGGGGCTCCTGGGCAGAGCGGGCCCTGAGCCACGAGCCCGAGGGATACCGGAGCAGCCCATGGGGCCAAGCCCCCCTGAGGACAGAGAGTCCTCTCGCCCCACCAGACCGTGTCTCGGTGCCCAGCGTGGGCTGAGCGGGAGCCACGCCAGGAAGCCTCCCCCACCCCCACCCCCGATCCGGCCCATCCGCTGGGGGACCCAGACCTGCTGGGCAGCACGTGGCCTCAGGCCAAGCGGAACAGCCTGGGGAGGTAAGGGCCCGAGTGCTCGGGGCGGCACCCCTTACCGGTCTTCTTAGGGATCTTGAACTTCCCAGGGACGTCCCCCTTCAGGGCCGGGCTCTTCTCCGTCACACAGCGGCCCTCCCTGGGAAGAGCAGACGCCTGCCAGCCCAGCTGCCCTGGCCCCGAGCACGGCTGCCGTCCTGGACACGGGCAGCCCCCAGATGGCAAGACACCCTACGGTGGCCAGGCAGAAAGACCCCCCAGTCCCCGGGGCCCCCGAAGTTGGGACGCCACCCCTTGCCACACACGTCCAGACGTGAGCGGGTCTGCTGCCGGCCGGGCCCGGAGGGTGGCCCCTGGCAGGGGTGGGCTCCGGGCAGTGGGACTGGAGGCCGAGCCCCACCCGGCACGGCTCCCGAAATCAAGGGTCACCCAAGGAACTGCCCCAGGAGAGGGGTCCCCAGCGCCCCTGCTCTGAGGACCCTCCTGGGAAAAGGGTTTTGCCCCGCTTCTTTCTGCCCCAAACCCATCTCCGTCCTGGCAGGGTGACGGTGTGGCCCGTGGGCAGGAGGGCTGGCCCTTCTTTCTAGCGCCCCACTCACTCTTCATAGGCGGCGATCAGGGCCAGCTGGCTGTCCTCCAGCCCCACCACCACGGCCCCCACCTTAGTCTTCTTCCGCAGTGAGCTCTGGGGCTCCAGCTTCGCAGCAAAGGCGATCTCGTACCAGAGGCCTAAAAACTAGGGTCACAGGGAGCTGGAGGGACCCAATGGGGCAGTGGTCTGGAAACTGCTGGAGGCACCAGACAGAGTGGGCCAGCATGTTTGGGGTGGCCCACCCCCCACGGCTGTGCCCCGAGACCCACTACCTTGGCAAAGTCAAAGTCTCTCAGCACCGGGTCCTGTGTGCCTGCGGCCAGCGCCATGGACAGCCCCAGCAGGGCCGTGAGCACTCTGCCCTTCATGTCTGGGCGGGTGGGCACTGGGGACCGGCTCCCCAAAGCCACAGGAGCTACGGCCTCAGAGCCAGTCCCTGGGCTTATATGTCTCTCCGTGGGCGCTGGGGAGGGGCCCAGGCTGGCCTCACTGAGCAGGTGAGGCAGCGTGTGGCAGACCAGCTGGCGGCCACCCACCCAGGAGACAGGCCAGCCAGAGGGAGAAGCACCCAGTGGGTGCCCAGCGTCAGTTCATGTCCATTTGTCTGCTCAGCTACCATAGCAGCTGGGCCGCAGGCCCCCGGGAGGAAAGCTACCCTGGGCTCTCAAAATGCATGTCCCCGTGGCTGGAGGGCAGTGCCTGGCCTCCAGGATGAAGAGACAGGACAGGACAGGAAGGACGTGACCTGACACCAGGACTTAGCCACCCCCTGGAAAGCACTTTGGGAATACGTGCTGGGCGAGGCCTGCAGGCAGGGCCTGATCAGGGCAACGGGGCCAGACGGCCGCCTAGAATCCCCTCAGCTTTCTCCTTGGGTGGTGGTACTTCCTGTGGGGCCTGGTGTCTTTCCTCAGGGCCCTAGCCATGCCCCAGGCATGAGAACAGGCACTCAAGGGCCCGCCAGCCGGGCCTGGACGGAGGACATGGAGGCCCACGCAGCACTGACGGAGAGCAGCCGGGCACAGCCCAGGGCTGTGAGCTGCCCAGAAGGGCTGGGACGTCCAGACCCAGCGGCCCCTGCTGGCTGCCCGCCAAGGCCTTTGAAGACCCACAGCCATCAGCAAACTGCCGGGAGCGGCGTCCTGCAGACTCAGGAGCCAAGGGCGGCCCCGCCACCCGGCTTTCTCTCTTCACCCAAACCTTTGCACCCCCGCCCCCAGCAGGGACAGTCCCCATCTTACAGGGGAAGAGCTGAGGGCAGAGGGTGTGAGGCTCCTCCTGAGCTGACCGGGCAGGCGGGTGCCGTTGCCCTGAACCCCACACCCACCCCCAAGGGCTATTCCCTGTCCTCACCCTGCAGTCACGAGTCAGGGGGAGGTGGGGGCTTCCCACCACATGGCCGGAAGGATCCAGATCCTGAGGGGGTGATTGAGAGAGACCAGAGAGCCAGAGACCAGGAGACGGAGCCAGGGAGATGGGGCCGGGGAGGTGGGGCCGGCAGGAAGGGGACCTGCAGCAGGAAAGGGACTGTCCGGTCCCAGCGCCGCGGGGTCATGGGTGCCTGGAGCCCCGCAGCCGCAGCGGCCCGTCTGATGGGGGCTCGTGAATCCACCCACCTTCCCCACGACGGAGGCAGCGGGGCCAGGCGTCCTGACCGCAGGACGTGGGGACCAGCTGGCCCCCGCTGCTGGGCCCCTCCCCGTGCTGGTTGTACCCTGCTGGCCCCGGCCCCCACACCCCTCCCCCCAACCTGGCACCGGGGCTCCGTGTTTGGGCAGAGCCCGGGCCATCACCCCACCCAAGTGTTCCTGATTGTGTCTGCACTGGCTGGTGCTCTGTAAGTGAAGTGTGGGGACAGTGGAGGTCCCACCCCACCCCACCCGCTGGCGCCCATCCCCCGCCCCACGCAGCAGCCTGGGGAAGGTCTCCCTTTGTTCCTCTAGCAGAAGTGGGGGGGGACGCCTGGGTGGCTCAGTTGGTTAAGCAGCTGCCTTCGGCTCAGGTCATGATCCCAGCGTCCTGGGATCGAGTCCCACATCGGGCTCCTTGCTCCGCAGGGAGCCTGCTTCTCCCTCTGCCTCTGCCTGCCTCTCTGTCTGCCTGTGCTTGCTCTCGCTCGCTCTCTCTGACAAATAAATAAAATCTTAAAAAAAAAAAAAAGGAAGTGGGGATTCCCAGCACCCGGGACCACCCGGCCCCCAGCAACCCCCAGAGCAGGGCCCGCTTGGCTCTGTCTCCACCGGACAGACGCTGGGCCACCGAGCTCCTGAGGAACCTGGCCTGTCCGCGCCGGAGTTGCAGAGCAGGGCGGCATCCCCAGGATTCGCTAGAGCCAGCCATGGCCAGGGAACCTTCCGCAGACCCCTGCAGGACCCTGGAGGGGAGCCTTGCCGTGTCACCCAGGAGACGACAGACCAGAGGTCTGCCCAGGTCCAAACACCGTTTAATGTTCTGGAACTGGAGGAGTCCAGAAGGCTCCAGCGTGGTTCCTCGTATAGGACGTCCCTCCTCGCACCCATCCTGGTCGCCCACCAGGCCATTCAGCCCACTGGCTGCCTGCTCTGCCTGGGGCCGCTCAGGCTCTCCGGGAGCAGGACGGCAGCCTGGGACGGACCGTGGGGCCCACGCACCCGGGAAGCCTGGCCTGCGGGCTCTGAGCCGGGCAGGGCTGGGCATGACCGCCAGCGGGAAGAGGGAGACGGCCTGTCCTCCTGCACCGAGCGGTGTGGTCCCCTGGCTCTCCAGGAAAAAACCAGGGAATGCACCAGAAGCCAGCCCGGCCAGTGGCCTCCCCCAGCTCAGCCCTCCCGGGACGAAGACCCAGCCGGGGGGGATATGAACGACTCCCGTTCCCAGAGGTGCTCACAGCACCCACAGACCACCAGACAGCGGGGTTTGCTGCCACTTCCCGGCAGCCCCGCCCATCCCCCCACAGCCCTGCTCCAAGAAAGATGCTCAGGGCAGCGGGTTCGGTAGTGCGCTTTATTCAGAGCAAGGGCCAGCAGCCCCCCGGGGCCAGGACAGGCCAGAGGGACGGAGCTCGGAGCATCCCGGCCTGGCCCAGGGCTCCTCTAGATCAGCTCCT
>NW_026741566.1:0-1430 GCF_022355385.1 Mustela nigripes
GGGCCATCAGGGACAGAATGTCCAACCTGAGAGATCGTGTGATCCTCGCCCTGACTTCAGATGCATGAGATCTCGATTCAGGTCTGTAGATTGTGCCTGCCATATCCTCACCCAGAATCCTAGGCCAACTTGGGTTCTCAGACTTCCGTCCTCACACTACTTGCCCACAAGCCCTCCAGTGTGGCAAACCAGAACTACAATGCAGCACTCTGCCTGCCCTCCAGAAGAAAAACATTGCCCTCTGGGGCTACCCAGAAAACCCAAATGAGCATCAACCTGCACGCCATTCGGCTGTACCCCAAATATATAGGCTGACCTGGGCACTAAAGCCCTTTCTGACACAGCCTTAGCCTGGACCTCCTGGCCCCACCCAGACAGCTGGCCCCACACTGAGCACATCAGACCCGTCATGGTCTTACGTCATCATCTCTTCTCAACCTCGGTTTTCAGGCTTCAGAACCTAGACCTTATCTCCAATCACGGCCCGGTTTTGAAAATGATGCAGAAATCAGAACTCTTTCCCCATGGCAAGAAACCTTGTGGTTGGCATGTTGTCCAAGGTTCAGTGTACTTGAAACCAGTGTGGCCAATGAGGCCCCGCCCATGCTTGCGGGCCACATTGGTCACAAACAATCTTTGTGACCCTCAGCCTGAGCCCAGTCCTCAGGTAAGGCCTCTCAGTGGCTGGAATGAGCGACAGCAATTTGGGCTTGCCATGTCCCTAGGCCCCAATTTTTAACCACAGTTCGGGTTGTCCTTTCACTCTTCCACAGGGCTCTGCTTTGGAATTCCTCTTTTGGTCGGACACCTGAGGTAACAAACCTAAAAGGAGTCCTCCCATCCCACAGATTGACGAAAAACAATTGGGATCGGGCCAAATCCACAGAGCGCAAGATTCGTCCATTGCCCATGAGGCCTCCATAACATTCCACGGCCATCGCTGATACAAAATCCAGAGACAAAAGCCTGAGCTTGCACCTCTGACTCGCTCATTCTTCATATTCTGAAGAGTTCTTCAGATAAGAACCTATAGGGCACTCGAAGGCACCCAAAATATATAGTCTAACCTGAGCACTAATGCACTGTCTGACAACCTGAGCCCGGACCTCGTGACTAACACCCAGACAGCTGACCGCACACTGAGCACTTCAGACACGCCATGGCCTTAGGTCATCATCTCTTCCCTACCTCAGTTTTCGTGCTTCAGAACGTAGACCTTATCTCTAATCACTGCCCAGGGGTGACTGTGATGCAGAAATCAGAACTCTTCCTTACCCATGGCAAGAAACCTTGCGGTTGGCATGTTGTGCAACGTTCAGTGTAGGAGAAACCAGCATTCACCCTGAGGCCGCGCCCATTCTTGAGTGCGACGAGGGCATAAACACGCATTGTGACCCTCAGCGTGAGTCACAATGCGTGTTTATGCCCTC
>NW_026741566.1:1530-5055 GCF_022355385.1 Mustela nigripes
TGGGGTGACTGTGATGCAGAAATCAGAACTCTTCCTTACCCATGGCAAGAAACCTTGCGGTTGGCATGTTGTGCAACGTTCAGTGTAGGAGAAACCAGCATTCACCCTGAGGCCGCGCCCATTCTTGAGTGCGACGAGGGCATAAACACGCATTGTGACCCTCAGCGTGAGTCCTGTCCTCTAGTACGTCCTCTCAGTGGCTGGACCAGTAGATGTCATAATGGGCTTGACATGTCCCTAGGCCCCAATATTTAACCAGATTTCTGGTGGTCAAGTCGCCCCTCCCCAGGGCACTAATCTGGAATTCTTCTATTGGTGGGACACCTGAGGTTGAAAAACAGAACAAAACAAATCAACAACAACAGAACACGGACTTCTTCCATCCCACAGAATGACCCCAAACTCGTTGGACGGGGCCAAATCCCCAGAGAGTAAGACTCGTCCATTTCCCATGAAGTCACCCGGAAATTTCACGACCATGTGTGACACGATATTCACAGACAAAGACTTGAGAAAGAGTCTCACACTCGCCCTTTTTCATATCCCAAAGAGCTCTCCTCATGGTCTGTAATCAGTCCTGCCATACCTATGACCCGAAACATAAGCCGAGTTTGTGTTTTCAGACAACTGTCCAAACAGCCCTGGCCTACACACCCTACATGCTCAGGACCCTGGATCCAAACCTGAAGACTGTGCTTGCCCTCTCCAAAGGAATTGAATGTGCCCTCTCCAATGGCCACAACCCTACTAATAGGATAAACCTCCAAAGTCCCTGAGGCCATCCCAATATTTGTGGCTTCCCAGGACAGACATGGGCAATCTGGGCCCATCTGAGCACCTACCGGCACTCAGACCCGGAGACTGATGTCCCCAGAGGTAAAAAGGAATGAACAGGCCCATAGGCACCTATCGCATCCAATGCTTTGATTTCCAGGCATCTCTCCTCAGAGGCCTGGATTTCAATAACAGCATATGGCTGTTTCTTGACTCACCCATCAGAACAAATCTCATCTACACATGGGAAACTTGCACGATGGAGCTGTGTGAAAGCTTCTCTTTAAGAGAACCCTTCAGGGCCCCAGTGCCACCGCTTCATTCCAAGGTCTCCATAGACACGAAATCATATTAGGACACATTCACGGGAGAGTCCATTTCAACTCAGCCTCCTCGGTTGCTCCCCCAGATCGAGCAGATCTCTCCTGTCTTGTTGCTTGGAAAAATTGGAATGTGAGGTCGTCTACCCAGCCATCCATCCTTAGAACCCTGCTCGGAATCATTGTCCTGGAGCCACCCAACAGGTTGTTGCAGAAGAATCTTGCAGTTGGGAGCTTCTCACAACTCCCATCGTTGGAAAAACCCCATGGCCTCGTGATCCACTCCCCCCTTCAAAAAGGTGTCATCAGGTACAGAATTCCAACCTGAGTGATCGTCTGATCCTCGCCCTGACTTCACATGCACGAGATCTCGATTCAGGTCTGTAGATTGTTCCTGCCATATCCTCACCCAGAACCCTAGGGCTAGCTTGGCCTCTCAGACTCCTGTCCTCAGACTACTGGACCACAAGCCCTCCAGTTTGGCAATCCAGAACTAAAATGCAGCACTCTGCCTGCCCTCCAGAAGAAAAACATTGCCCTCTGGGGCTACCCAGAAAACCCAAATGAGCATCAACCTGCACGCCATTCGGCTGTACCCCAAATATATAGGCTGCCCTGGGCAATAAAGCCCTTTCTGACACACCCTGAGCATGCACCTCCTGGCCCCACCCAGACAGCTTGCCGCACACTGAGCACATCAGACCCGTCATGGTCTTAGGTCGTCATCTCTTCTCAACCTCGGTTTTCAGGCTTCAAAACCTAGACCTTATCTCCAATCGAGGCCCGGGTTTGAAAATGATGCAGAAATCAGAACTCTTTCCCCATGGCAAGAAACCTTGTGGTTGGCATGTTGTCCAAGGTTCAGTGTACTTGAAACCAGTGTGGCCCATGAGGCCCCGCCCATGCTTGCGGGCCACATTCGTCACAAACCCACATTGTGACCCCTCAGCCTGAGCCAAGTACTCAGGTAAGGCCTCTCAGTGGCTGGATGGAGAGCAGCATATTGGGCTTGCCATGCACCTAGGCCCCAATTTTTAACCGTATTTCGGGTTGTCCCATCAATTTCCCCAGGGCTCTGCTTTGGAAATGCTCTTTTTGTGGGACAACTGAGGTTACAAACCTAAAAGAAGTCCTCCCATCCAACAGATTGACGAAAAGCAATTGGGATCGGGCCAAATCCACAGAGAGCAAGAATCGTCCATGGCCCATGAGGCGTCCCCAACATTCCACGGCCATCGCTGATACAAAATCCAGAGACAAAAGCCTGAGCTCGCGCCTCAGACTCGCTCATTCTTCATATCCTGAAGAGTTCTTCAGATCAGAACCTACGCGGCACTCGATTGCACCCAAAAAGTATAGTCTAACCTGGGCACTAATGCACTCTCTGACAACCTGAGCCCGGACCTCGTGATCAACACCCAGATAGCTGACCGCACACTGAGCACATCACACCCGCCATGGCCTTAGGCCTTCATCTCTTCCCTACCTCACTTTTCAGGCTTCAGAACCTAGACCTTATCTCCAATCACTGCCCAGGGGTGACTGTGATGCAGAAATCAGAAATCTTCCTTACCCATGGCAAGAAACCTTGTGGTTGGCATGTTGTCCAACGTTCAGTGTAGGAGAAACCAGAATTCCACCTGATGCCCCGCCCATTCTTGAGTGCAACAAGGGCATAAACACGCATTGTGACCCTCAGCGTGAGTCCTGTCCTCTAGTACGTCCTCTCAGTGGCTGGACCATTATGTCATAATGGGCTTGACATGTCCCTAAGCCCCCATTTTTATCCAGATTTCTGGTAGTCCAGTCGCCGCTCCCCAGGGCTCTACTCTGGAATCCCTCATTTGGTGGGACAACTGTGGTTGAAAAACAAAACAAAACAAATCAACAACACAGAACAACGCACTTCTTCCACCCCACAGAATGACCCCAAACTCTTTGGACGGGGCCAAACCCCCAGAGAGTAAGACTCGACCATTTCCCATGAAGTCACCCGGAAATTTCACGACCATGAGTGACACGATATCCAGAGACAAAAACTTGAGCAAGAGCCTCACACTCGCCCTCTTTTCATATCCCGAAGAGTACGCCTCATGGTCTGTAGATCAGTCCTGCCATTCTATGACCTGAAACATAAGCCGAGTTTGTGTTTGCCGACAACTGTCCAAACAGCCCTGGCCTACACACCCTACAGGCTCAGGCCCCTGGAGCCAAACCTGACGACTGTGCTTGCCCTCTCCAAGGGAATTGTATGTGCCCATTCCAATGGCCACAACCCAACAAAGAGGATAAACCTCCAAAGTCTCTGAGGCCATCCCAATATTTGTGGCTTCCCAGGACAAACAGGGGCAATCTGGGCCCATCTGAGCACATACCTGCACTCAGACCCGTAGACTGATGTCCCCTGAGGTAAAAAGGAAAGAACAGGCCC
>NW_026741567.1:0-5052 GCF_022355385.1 Mustela nigripes
CAGGGCCCTCTGCACGTGCTCTGGGGTGATGCGTATCTTGTTGTTGTTGCGAGCCTCCTGGCCCGCCAGCTCGAGGATGTTGGCCGTCAGGTACTCGAGAACGCCCGTGAGGAAGATCGGTGTAGATGAACTCAGGCGCTGAGCATAGCGACCCTGTCTCAGGAGGCGGTCCACGCGGCTAACCGGGAATTGGAGCTCAGCTCTCATGGAGCGGGACAGACTGTGCCTCCTATGTCTAGGATAGTGCCAGGGGCTTCTTCTCCCAGGCATGATGGTAGCTGGGTTTGGCCCTGCCTGATGGTGCTAGGGGCCTGGGTCTGTCGCGATACCAGTGCTCGCTCCTGCCCACTGTGCCCCTCACTGGCCCGGGAGCTGCCTTTAAGGCAACTCAGACATTGTGATGTCATTGATGACACGGGGCCTGATCAGGACCCGCCTAGAAACATCTATGATGGAAACCTGGTCTCCGTGTTGATTGAACCCTCTGTATGAGGGAACATTTTCTAGGTGACTTTAATAGCCTAGCTTTAAAAAGGAAATGAATGTTCAATATAATCAGTGCCCTGTCTTTAGGACACTCCACTCCTGGTTACCGGATTCTAGCCTTGCATCATCTTTGAGCTCTCTTACAGCCCTTTGTAAATGGCTGGTAACCAACAGACATATGGAATGCTGTCCAGTAGAGGTCCAAAATAAAACCACTTTTCCCCATGTACACATTTAAATATTATATTTCTATATTCTTTGGATTCTCTTTTGAATTGGTTACAATATCTGCCAGTTCCTCATGAGTTAAAAAAAAACCTAACGCATTTCCAGTTCATATCCGTGTAAGGGTCATGATTTTACTCTGTTTGAAAATATCTCCTGGGGGCGGGTAGGTGGCTCAGTCTGCTCAGCATTCAACTCTGTTTGGGCTCAGGTCACGATCTGAGACCAAGCACTGCGTCAGACTCCGTGAAGCCTGCGGAGGGTTCTCTCCCTCAGGTGCTCCCAACCCTGCTCAGTCATGCTCGCACGCTTTCTCTCTCTCAAAAATACCTTCTGTTTTGAAGATCACACTGATATGCCCAGGGGGTTCACCTGTGAGAGCCAGGTACATATTCGTAGACACAGAAGTGTACCTCATTCTCAGCTGAGTGTTGCATTTCTTCTAGGTGAATCCAAAGTACAGATAGTACTTTGTTAATGTTATTTTTCTAATTTAAATTTTTAATAATGGCCATTTTCTTCTCTAACTTTGTGTTTTTCTTGCTGTTTAATTTTTTTTTTTCAAAATCTGGATCAGTTCTGGTGGGTTTGTTCACAAGATCTTCAGAAAGAGCTCCTGGGCCCTTCAGAACCAAGTGATACATTGAAGCCATGAGACTTCAGTTTGTTCTCTGTGGAAAAGGCTGAATTTTCTTGGAGTGTGGGTCTGTTCTCCAGAGGAGGTGACAACATTACTCCTCACCTGTGTTAGTTTCCTATGGCTGTTGTAACGAATTGCCACAGACTTGGTGGCTTTAAACAATGCACATTTATTTTCTTCTAGGTCATACATTGAAATCCGCTTCACCAGGCTAACATCGAGACGTAGACAATGTTGCCTGACCTCTGAAAGATCTAGAGTAGAATCCATTTCCTTGCCTTCTCCTGCTTCTAGAGCTGAATTTCTTGAGTCACAGCTTCTTCTATCTTCAAAGCCAGCAGAGCTGTGCCTTGCTTCAGCTGTCACATGGCCTTTTGCTTTTGTATTCAAATTTCCCTCTGCTTCCTTCTTAGAAGGGCGCTTTGATTTCTAGGGCCAGCCTCAGTTATCCAGGATAATCTTCCCACCTCACTGTCTTTAACTTACAACTACAAAGTCCCATTTGCAAGATAGAAAGGAACATGACCAGATTCCACTGAATAGGACCTGAGTATTTTAGAAAGCCCTATCTCACCTTCCCATTTTACTTTATATAAAATCTGCCCAAGGAGCAGAGATTCTGTACCTCGACAGAATATCCCTTTGTTCTGACTTCAACATGTCTTTGATTATTCTCTATAAAATAAAAGAGGGGTGCCTGGGTGGCTCAGTGGGTCAAGCCTCTGCCTTTGGGTCAGGTCATGATATCCAGTCCTGGAATTGAGCCCCACATCAGGCTCTCTGCTCAGAGAAACCTGGCTAGAGTTTCTAGCCTGTTGACCTACCTTACAGAATTAGGACTTGTCAGACCAGATAACTGCATGACCCAATCGTACTCTTTCTCACACACACACATATCCTATTGGTTCAGTTTTTTTTTTATTTTTCTGGAGAACTCTAATACACCAATGGGATTTTATTAAAATCCTCAAGTCTAGGACCTATACCATACATTTTTGGTTACATCATTACCCTTTATAGACACTGGGTCAAAAACTCTTGTCTTGTCATCTTCTTTCATGCGTGACAACAAAAAAAAAAAAGGTAATTCCACTTGTAGCTTCACTACTCTTGTGCCATCACAAATTTTTACTTACAAAAATTATCAGTAAGTTAATCTCAGCCATAAGTATCTGTCTCCTCCAGTTTGTCATCGGCTTTACACTGAGGCTTCTCTAAAGGCACTATAATCATCTACAGCCCAGAGACTGTCTTCAACAAATAAGGATGGTCTCAGAACCCCATAAAAAAAAAGATAGTAACTTCAAGATGCTTCCAGAATAAACTATTAAGCACAGGCTTCTGATGTCATCACATAATCACTCTTAAGACCCCGTCAGCAGACAGAGTGAGAATTTCGAGAACACCTTATTTGAGAAGGAGATGGGTTCATGGAATGGCTCTCACAATGTTCAGTGGGACAAGATTCGCAAGTGGAACAAAAGGAACCAGGATTCGCAAAGCTCAAAGACCTGTAGCAGAAGATCAGTCCTCTGATCCCAACCTGTCTGGCCTTTTCCAAACAAAACAGAAGGGACAGTTTTAGGGAGTGAGTTGTTCCTTGTGCTTTCCTAGAAGTCCAAGAGACCTTAACAACCCTGTGTTGAAGAGATTAGCCTCTGTATCCCAGAGGAGAACATTAAACACTTTCTATCTTCAGGCTCATTTCTCAGGGTACAGTAGCAGTGGGGCCTCAGCGAAGTTACCAGAACGTGACTGTCATATTTGCTGTTCTACCCACTTGCCATGTGACGTTGGGAGAGTGGAGTATCATCTCTGGGCCTCAGTGGCCCCAGCTGTAACCTAGAGATGCTCAGAAAGAATCCCTGTCCTTTAACCCCATTTCTCCACTGTCAGTATGGACTTCTCTTAGGAAAAGCTCAGACTGGCAATTGTACGCCTTGAGTAGACCTTTGAAACAATTTAGTCCAACCTCCTCATCTGACAGCTGTGGAAGCTGATGTGCCCAACCCCCACCCCAAGTAAACCACACCTATGGGATACCAGAACCAGACTTCCCTCCCTCTTCTGTCACTATTTTGTCCCAATATGTCATGAACACCCTCTCCTCCACGGTCAAGTTGGTCAACTGCTTTCATCCTACGTGGCAGAAGCCAAGATATCACACAACCACAGTATCTAACCTGCCTTCCTGCTGCACACTGATTTCCTTTAGTAAAGTTTGTTTAAACACATGAAGTTTGGAAGGATTTCCCCACAGTGATTCTGGAATACTAAATACATGACAGACCAATCTACTGTTTTCATGAAGGACTCTGAAGCAGAAACACTAAACAGAACAGCCAAATTCATGTCCTATTCATTGCCTTTCCCTAGATTCAAAACCACAGTCCTTAAAGAATAAGATAAAATAAAAATCATTCTGATAGTGCTATTCAAATGTGATTTGGGGCTGCTGTAGGCCATGAAAGTATCTGTTACCCATCAGCTACAGCAGGGTTGGAAATGGTCAGCATTCAGTAACCTTTAGAGCAGTCAGGTTTTGCCATAACATTGAAGTGAGTGGAGTCTTCTCTCTGAACAGAGTTTATACTAGTTCAGATGACGAACTCAAGTAGAGTCTAACGTGAATTCTTCTATAGTCCTACTGAAACATGACCGCCTGTCAGCTCGCAGTGAATTTGAACAACAGAATATATTGGCCCCATAGCAAAGACAATTTTGACGAGCCCTGTGCTGTTCATATTTATTGAAAGAGAAAATTTCCTCCTTCAGAAAACTGTGGTTTTACAATTAAATTATGATGGGGATGATGAACTCAAGGAACTTTAAAAGCCAGATGAGTATTGTAAATGAGTGAACAGGGTCATATATGAGATCCGGCAAGGAAGGGTGAGTACTGGGACAAAACAGAGAGACCCAGTATGAATGGGACAGCAGCCAGTCAGTGTCACATGACATACACATATGTGCCCACACATTGTGATTTCACCAGAGGAGTCAGCAATGGAAGTTTTCAGGTTAAAAGTTCTTGATTTTTAAATGCTGGCAGCTGATTGATTTTCCTTTGAAAGAGTCATTATAGGCCTAATGATTCCATCTGCACACCTCCATTATGTCTGCGAGCAGTCACTTTTGTAATTTGTTCTTTAGGCAAATGATTTATTGATATTTATAGATAGTCTTATCATTCTTGAATCTTATTTTGGGGCTCCAAAGGCTCTTTCCAAATAGTTAGGTGGTCTCCCTCTGACCACTTTCTGTAGGATCTGTCAGATTCAGGGACTAAGGAAGTCTGGGCCTTCAAACGCCACGATTCTTAAAGGTTGCTCTCAGTAAGAGGCCAGTCTAGTGTCCAGGCCTTGTGCTCAGGCCAATCCCAAGCCCACATGACCCTCCCTAAGGCCACCCAACCCTCCAGATTCCCCTCAGCTTGGTTTCTGGGCTTATCTCTTCTCACACATTGTGTTTTCTGCTGTGGCAACGTGTCTGACCCCAGCCTGTCCCGATACTGCCTTGATCACAGACCTGGTTTGGCAGCCACATCCTTCCCAGACCATCCCCACTCACTCCAGCTTTCGCTCTCCACTCCCAACAGGGCACTCGCCATCAATGGTGTCCTCTCTCTAGGGCCCGAGCTAGAGTTAACTGTTACCCCACCTCCCACTTTTTGGAAATGCACAAAGGGCCTAAACTCGGGT
>NW_026741568.1:0-5051 GCF_022355385.1 Mustela nigripes
TTGAGGAGAACACAGGCAGCAACCTCTTTGACCTCAGCCGCAGCAACATCTTCCTAGGAACAATGCAAAAGGCAAGGGAAGCAAGGGAAAAAATGAACTATTGGGATTTCATCAAGATCAAAAGCTTTTGCACAGCAAAGGAAACAGTTAACAAAATCAAAAGACAACTGACAGAATGGGAGAAGATAATTGCAAATGACATATTATTATTATTTTAAGATGTTTTATTTTTATTAAATATAGAGCCACACAGTTGAAAAATAAATGTTTGCTACAATAAAAAACAGAAGAAAAAGAAAATATAAATTCTCAATTCTATATTGCCTTTCTCTCAGAGGCAACAATCATCAACTCTTTGGTAGTTACTATTAGCATTTAAAACCTTATTTCTAAACAACATGCTAACAGACCAATGACATTTTCTTTCAATCTCTATGGCTGGTACTATTCCTTTAGAAAATATTTATTGTCTGAAATGTCAAATTTTCAGGGTGAAAGTTAGGACCATGTGCCTCATCCACTATCATGACACAACCCCTCACTTTTATATTTCGAGTATACTGTCATTGTGTAAATTTAAGTTTGTTTTTGGATATGGTATTTATGTAAGTACCATTCCCTCAGTCACCGGAAGTTAGGCCTGGGAATGTCTGGTAGATATGCATCATTCATTCACATATTCATTTATTTCACAGTAATTTATTTTCACAAAATTACTTATTGTTGAGAGGCCTGAGACAATTTATATTAATTATACATAAACATAAAAGTGCCTATGTGCTTTATATTATAAAGTTGTTCGTTATAGTGTAACGCACTGGAGTGCCTTATGTTATTATAAAGCTATAATTATTTGCTTAGGTACACACTGAACCCTACATTTGCCATATATTTCCTTATTACAACAATCTATAAGATTGAAGCTTACCAAATTATCATGACATGCTTTATTTTTGTTGCCCTATTCTGTAGTTGAATAAGTACATAGTGCTATTAGTTACAATACTATCATGTTTACTAATTTCAGTAACCATTATCCTCAACTTGTTGGTAAGTTATTGGGTACTAGAAACTATTTGACTTTTAAAAACCCATGTTTATCAGCCAAAGTAGAAAGTACACATCATACACAGATGATTAAAAAGTATAAATTAGATATATGTTATCTAGCCAGTCTTTTTTGAAAGATCAGGAAAATAGTTATATAATGCTATCATGAAAACACAATGTAAGTTAAATGTCAAAGAAATACTTAGAAATACATGAATCTATTAGCAATTTTTGAAATTCTATGGAGGTCTTACATACCTAAATGTATTTTATAAATGTACTCTACTAGCATTCTATCATAACTATTGGCTTTCTCTTTAAAACACTACGTTCAGGGGCTTTTGTTCATTTTTCCTTAATGATATTATAGGCCAGATTCGCTAAGAAAACATTAAGAAAAACATTGTAAAGAATATAACATTTTGGGGGTGCCTGGATGGCTCTGTTGGTTAATTATCTGACTTTGACTCAGGTCATCATCTCAGGATCCTGGCTTTCAATGGCTGGCCTGGCACTCCCTGCTCAGTGGGGAGTCTGCACCTCCCCCCACCCTCGCAGCACACACCCTCTCTCAAGTAAACAAAATCTTTAAAGAATATATAGCATTTTAAAATTTGGATTCTCTGGTGCCTGGATGGCTCAGTGGGTTAAAGCCTCTGCCTTCAGTTCAGGTCATGATCCCAAGGTCCTGGGATTGAGCTCAGCATCAGGCTCTCTGCTTAGCAGGGAGCCTGCTTCCCCCTCTCTCTCTGCCTGCTTCTCTGCCTACTTGTGATCTCTGTCTGTCAAATAAATAAATAAAATTGTTAAAAAAAAATTTGGATTCTCTTGTTTCCTCAATCCTTCAGTTTGCTTAATTTTCCGAGGCCCATGGATAAAAGCTGCCATTATTATCTTCAGAATCTTAGGGTAGCGCAGAGAAAAACTCTCCTGCCATAGACTCAAACTGAAAGACTTCAGGAAAATATACCAGATAGATATGTGGCCAAATAATAACCTTGCAGAGCTGCCAATAGTGTTCTTCTCCTCTTAGCCTAGCCCTATTCCCTTAGCTTCTCGTCTGCATGTCTATCAGTCAGATCCCAGTTGCCACCATGGCGTAACAGCACTTGGTACCAAGAAGTAGACTGTCAGCAATGACAGACGAGAAACTGTTCAGAGACACCATTTTTAGTAAAATTTTTGAATCCTTTCAAAACAGGAGTTGAACCTCCTCAGTGGTGTTTAACCCTGGGATAAAAGTCAGAGAATAATCTGAAATGCCTACACATATTCAGGACAGCTTTCCTAGCTAGGTTAGCCTTTGTTTATATATATATATCTTACATATATATAACACACATATATAATATATACATAAATATAAATATATGTATAATATACAAATATATGTATATATATACATATACAAATATAAATAAATATATAATACATATATAAATATCAAGCTAATGGGTTGTATGTATATGGATAAAGATACACAATATCAACTGATCTACACAAAAAATAACATATTCAGTACAGGGATTATTATGAAGCAATTTATGTATTCAGGAGGAGGTAGTAAAGAGTCAAGGTGATCGCTCCTGAAAGACAATTCCTAAAATTCATTATTATGCAGGAAAACTTCTAGTCTCTCTTAAACTCTTTTCCCTATAGACCTGTAGTTCTGTATGACAATCCAGGAAAATAGATTCTTGCTATTTCTAAAAAGCCAAACTCCAAGAAATATACAGAGCTTTAAAAATCAGTGTTTACATTTTATATGGCTTCTGAAAATCACTAAATATCCAAATAATCCACACCTTTACCTTAACGTTTGGTGACTTATTATTTACGATTTTCCGTTGAAGCTAAGAAAGTTACCAGTGGAAGAATACAATACTTTATGGTGGACTAAAACCTGGTATTTCCATTGCATGCATTTGACTTTAGAAATGAAGCATTTTACTTGGGTATGATTAATATTACATACAACATTAGACAATGTAACTCCTTAAAACTGTGTTCTTACAATAACATCTAACTTAAAAAAATGCTATTCTGAAATATCTAGATATCTGCATTCTGTACTTTTTGTTAGTCAACAATCTTAAATTTGTCAGTTTCTTATGTAGGCAAATTGAAAGTATTAAAATTATAATTACAAAATACGGATTTTAAAATATTTCACATTTTACAAATTATTTGTGAATTAACATAAAATAGTTGCCTATAGTAATTTTTCATCACAAAAATATTTCATATGGTACACAGTCTTATGAAAAAGAGAATCACACATTTAATTTAAATGTGACCAAATATAGTACACTTCTTTTATGCATTCAGAATTTCAAATACAAATTGAAAATTATTAAAGGTATTAATATTAGTCCTATTGTTTTTAATGATATCAATCTTCAGAAAAGGTTTAATTGAGAACCTGGGAAGTCTTATATGTCATTTTGCCCTTGAACAGCTAAACATGCATTATAAGCTGTTAAATTTCTTCTATTTTCCCTTCCAGTATCAATTTATTTTTGATAGATTGAGTCAATTCAGGAAGTAAATTATTTGACCCAGGTAATCTACACTTTGCCTCAAAAGCAGACAGTGTTGTTCTGGATCTTTAGGCTGTTCTGCTCTTTTGTATTTATGCCAGATAACAGAGAAAGAGAAGACAAAATAAGAAAAATAAAATAGAAGTCACATGTGTAGATATCTGTGAAAGAATTAAATATCTTAGGATGTAAATTTGTTATATTTTTTGCATGTTCTTATGAATAGGCATGAATATAGTATGCTCTATTCTTTGTTTTACTAGTATTTAGAAGTTAAAATGCTGTACCAGTCTTCCAGGGAAGATTACAGATTACTTGATGATGTTGACATTAATTATTGGATTTTGGAGGGGTCCCATCAATAGGTGCCAGGCTCCATTTTACATCACCTAAATCCTTCACCTCTTACTTCGCCACAATTTTTGCAAAGGATTGAATGAAACATTAGAGACCTTCCAGAGTATTTGTAGTGATCAATTTTAAAGATATAAGATGCTAGGGAGAAAGATTATTTGACATGGCTCTACTAAAGTATTCTCTATACTTACAGATTCATGAGATAAAATTTTTCAAAATGATGAAATAGCTTTGTTTCTTTGTTTCATTTTAAACGCCATTGTATTTAAATAAGCTGTGACAGAAAAAGGAATTCCTGGTGGGAAAATCTATTCACATGTTACCATATACTCTGGGTAGAGTGGTAGGCAGATAGTTTTTTCACTCATTATTTTCAGTTTTGTCCTCAATGGAAGCATTAGTCATGTTTTCTTACCTTTTTACTTTAAGTACAAGATGGATGTGATTAAACAGTAACATTTTAAAAGACTGCAATGCTATAAAATGCCCTTTCCATATGTGGAGGCATATTGTCAAAATAACTACACCTGTCTCTCTTCCAAACGTTTTGGTGTTCCAAACCATCAAAGAACAGAAAATGTTACATGTTTAAGTATTTTATGACATTTAATTCATCAATCATTTGCACTTAAATTAAAATTCTGTCTCAAACGTGCAAGATTTTTTAACTAGTTTTTTAAAATGCCATAGCTTGAGAATGTGTTGAAGGAGGTCTCAAAACAATGGTTTCAGATGAAATTCTACATTATATATTATTCAGTAATTTTTTATATAAAAATATGATTAAAATGGAAGGCATAATGTGGTTAGTGGGTCCATTAATGCCATTTTTTTTTCCTCTCCCTCCCACTTTTATTGTGGCAAAATAGACATAACTCAAAATTTACAATCGTAACAATTTTAAAGTGCAAAATTCAATGGTTTTAACTAATTCATACTTTCTGCAACCATCACCACTCATTAACATAGGAATTTTGGGGAGACACATTCAGATCATGGCATATGCTTTGACTTCTCTTGAACAAATATTTAAAAGTGTAATTATATTTGCTTTTGTTTCCTTTGCCTTTGGAGACATATCTTTTTTTTTTTTTTTTTTGTTTT
>NW_026741569.1:0-5050 GCF_022355385.1 Mustela nigripes
ATGTGCTTTGGTGAGTGTTGTGAAGTGTGTAAACCTGGTGATTCACAGACCTGTACCCCTGGGGATAAAAATATATGTTTATAAAAAATAAAAAATTATAAAAAAATAAAAAAAAAACACTGATGAAAGAATTTGAAAACTATTAGGGAGGGCACGGATTTCATGGAGCCCTGGGTGTTATACGCTAACAATGAATCATGGAACACTACATCAAAAACTAATGATGTACTCTACGGTGACAAACGTAACATCATCATCATCATCATCATCAGAAGAAGAAGAAGAAGAAGAAGAAATTGAAGACAACCCAGACAAATAGAAAGGCATTTCACGCTCATGGATTGGGAGAACAAATATTGTTAAAATGTCTATACTACCCAAAGCAATCTACACATTTAGTGTAATCTTTATCAAAATACCAACAGCACAAAATCCATCTATGAAAATCCCACAGCGAATATCATTCTCAATGGGGAAAAGCTGAGAGCCTTCCCACTGAGATCAGGAACATGACAAGGATGTCCACTCTTGCCACTATTGCTCCACATAGTACTAAAAGTCCTAGCAACAGCAACCAGAACACACAAAAAAAATAAAATTTATTTAAATCGGCAAAGAAGTCGAGCTCTCTCTCTTCACAGAGGACATGATACTTTATGTGAAAAACCCAAAAGACTCCACCCCCAAATTACTAGAACTCAAACAGCAATTCAGTAATGTGGCAGGATGCAAAATCAATGCACAGAAATCAGTTTCTTTCTTATACACTAACAATGAAAGTGCAGAAAGGGAAATTAGAGAATCAACTCCATTTACAATAGCACCAAAAAACAGAAGATACCTTGGAAGAAACCTAACCAAAGAGGAAAAGGATCTGTACTCAAGGAACTACAGAACCCTCATAAAAGAAAATGAGGAAGACACAAGAAGATAGAAAAGCTTTCCATGCTCAGGGACCAGAAGAATAAACATTGTTAAAATGTCTATGCTGCCCAGAGCAATCTATACTTTCAATGCCATCCCAATCAAAATGCCAGCGGCATTTTTCAAAGTGCTGGAACAAACAATCTTAAAATTTGCACGGAACCAGAAAAGATCCTGAATCACTGAGGAAATGTTGAAAAAGAAAAACAAAGCGGGGGGCATCACGTTGCCTGATTTCAAGCTTTATTACAAAGCTGTGATCACCAAGACAGCATGGTACTGGCACAAAAACAGACACATAGACCAATGGAATAGAGTAGAGAGCCCAAATATGGATCCCCCACCTCTATGGTCAAATAATCTTCAACAAAGCATGAAAAAATATCCAATGGAAAAAAGACAGTCTCTTCCATAAATGGTGCTGGGAAAATCAGACAGCTATGTGCAGAAGAACGAAACTGGACCATTCACTTACACCATACACAGAGATAATCTCTAAGTGGATGATGACTGACCTCAGTGTAAGACAGGAGTCCATCAAAATCCTAGAGGAAAACATAGGCAGGAGCCTCTTTGACATCGACCACAGGAACTTCTTTCAAGACACATCTCCAAAGGCAAAGAAAACAAAAGGAAAAATGAACTTTTGGGACTTCATCAAGATCAAAAGCTTCTGCACAGCCAAGTGAAATCTATAGAAATCTATATAAATTTCACAGTCAACAACAACAAAAAAAGAGGCAACCCACAGAATGGGAGAAGACATGTGCAAATGACACTACAGACAAAGGGCTGATATGCAGGATCTATAAAGAACTCAAGCTCAACACCCAAAGAACAGATAATCATGTCAAAAAATGGGCAGAAGACATGAACAGACATTTCTCCAGTGAAGACATACAAATGGCTAGCAGACACATGAGAAAATGTTCATCATCATTAGCCATCAGGGAAATCCAAATCAAAACCACACTGAGATACCACCTTACACCAGTTAGAATGGCAAAGATTAACAAGACAGGAAACAACAAATGTTGGAGAGGATGTGGGGAATGGGGAACCCTCTTACAGTGTTGGTGGGAATGCAAGTTGGTGCAGCCGCTTTGGAAAACAGTGTGGAGATTCCTTAAGAAATTAAAAATAGAGCTACCCTATGACCTGGCAAATGCACGAATGGGTATCTACTGCAGAGATACAGATGCAGTGAAAAGGAGGGCCATATGTACCCCAATGTTCATAGCAGCAATGTCCACAAAAGCCAAATGTGGGAAGAGCCGAGATGCCCTTCAACAGATGAATAGATAAAGAAGATGTGGTCCATATATACAATGGAATATTACTCAGCCATCAGAAGGTTGAATACCCAACTTTTGTAGCAACATGGACGGGACTGGAGGAGATTATGCTGAGTGAAATAAGTCAAGCAGAGAAAGTCAATTATCATATGGTTTCACTTACTTGTGGAGCATAACAAATAACATGGAGGACATTAGGACTCAGAGAAAAAAAATCTGAGGATTTTAAGGGGGGGGGGAATGGGTGAGCCTGGTGGTGGGTATTAAGGAGGGCACGTATTGCATGGAGCAATTGGTGTTGTACATAAACAATGAATCTTGGAACACTGCATCAAAAACTAATGATGTATTTTATGGTGACTAACATAACACAATAAAAAAATACCAACAACATTTTTCACAGAAATTGAATAAACAATCCTGGAATTTGTGTGGAATCACAAAAGACCCTTAATAGCAAAAACAATCTTGACAAAGAAAAAAAAAAAAAAACTGGGGTTATCACAATTCCAGACTTCAGGTTATATTAATTTGTTGTGGCACTCAATAGAGCATGGTACTGGCACAAATACAGATGCATAGATCAATAGAACACAATAGAAAGTCCAGAAATAAACCCACCATTATACAGTCAATCAATTTTTGACAAAGGAAGACAAAATATCCAGTGGAAAAAAGACCGTCTCTTCAACAGATGGTGTTGGGGAAAATTGGAGCACTGTCTTACACCGTACACAGAAATAAATTCAACATGGATTAAGGATGTAAATGTGAGACTGGAACCATAAAATCTCTAGAAGGGAGCACAGGCAATAATTTCTCTGACATTGGCCATAACAACTTCTTTCTTAGCTAGGTCTCCTGAAGCAAGGGAAACAAAAGCAAAATTGACTATTGGGACTACATCAAAATAAAAATCTTCTGAACAGCATAGGAAACAACCAACAAAACTGAAAGACAGCCTACTGAATGAGAGAAGATATTTGCAAATGGCATATCTGATAAAGGCTTGGTATCCAAAATATATAAAGAACTTATACAACTCAACACCAAAAAGTCCCAAATAGTTTAGTTACAAATGGGCAGAGACATGAGCAGACATTTCTCCAAAGAAGATATAGAAATGGCTAACAGACACATGAAGAGATGCTCATCATCACATATCATCAGGGAAATGCAAATCAAAACCACAATGAGATATCATCTGAAACCTGTCAGAATGATTAAAATTAAAAAAAAAAAACACAAGAAATGAGAAATGTTGGTGAGGATGTGGAGGAAAGGGAATCCTCTTGCACAGCTGGTGGGGATGCAAACTGGAGAAGCCACTCTTAAAAAACAATACGGAGTTTCCTCAAAAAGTTAGAATTAGAACTACCCTACAATTCAGCAACCGCACTACTGGGTATTAACACAAAGAATACAGAAACACTAATTCAAAAAACCAGCTTCTAGTTTCATTGATACATTCTACTGTATCTCTGGTTTCTACCTAATCGATCTCAGCTCTAATCTTGATTATTTCCCTTCTTATGTGAGGAGTTGGTTTGATTTGTTGTTGATTCTCCAGTTCTTTAAGGTGTAGAGACAGCTGCTGTGTTCTGGATTTTTCAAAATTTTTTTTGAGGGAGGCTTGGATGGCTATGTATTTCCCCCTTAGGACCACCTTTGCTGTATCCCATAGGTTTTGGATCAAAGTGTCTTCATTGTCATTGGTTTCCATGAATTGTTTCAGTTCTTTGATCTCCTGGTTGATCCAAACATTCTTAAGCAAGGTGGTCTTTAGCTTCCAGGTGTTTGAGTTCCTTCGGAACTTTTCCTTGTGATTGAGCTCCAGTTTCAAAGCCTTGTGATCTGAGAATGTGCAGGGAATAATCTCAGTCTTTTGATATCGGTTGAGTCCTTATTTGTGACCCAGTATGTGGTTTATTCTGGAGAAGGTTCCATGTGCACTTGAGAAGAATGAGTATTCTGTTGTTTTAGGGTGGAATGTTCTGTATATATCTATGAGGTCCATCTGGTCCAATGTGTCATTCAATGCTCTTGTTTCTTTATTGATTTTCTGCTTCAATGATCTGTCTATTTCTGAGAGAGGCGTGTTAAGATCTCCAACGATTAGTGTATTCATATCAATATGACTCTTTATCTTGATTAACAGTTTTCTTAGGTAATTGGCTGCTCCCATATTGGGGGCATAGATATTTACAATTGTTAGATCATCTTGGTGGCTAGTCCCTTTAGGAATGATGTAGTGTCCTTCTGTATCTCTGACCACAGTCTTTAGTTTAAAATCTAATTTGTCTGATATGAGAATCGCTACCCCGGCCTTCTTTTGAGGCCCATTGGCATGAAAGATGCTTCTCCATCCCTTCACTTTCAGTATGGGTGTATCTTTAGGTTCAAAATGGGTCTCTTATAGACAACATATGGGTGGGTCCTGTCGTTTTATCCAGTCTGCAACCCTGTGCCATTTTACGGGCACATTTAGGCCATTCACATTGAGGGTGATTATTGATAGATACATTTTTATTGACATTGTGTTACCTTTGAAGTCTTTCTTTCTGTAGATTGTCTCTATATTTCTGTTCAATGCTATTCTTGGGTTTTTTCCTCCTTTAAAGAAGCCCCGTTAATATTTCCTGCAATATCGGCTTGGTGGTTGCATAGTCTTTTAAGCCTTGCTGGTCTTGGAAACTCTTTATCTCTCCATCCATTTTGAATGTCAGTCTTGCTGGATAAAGTATTCTTGGCTGCATGTTCTTCTCATTCAGTGCCCTGAATATATCTTGCCAGCCCTTTCTGGCTTGCCAGGTCTCTGTGGACAGATCTGA
>NW_026741570.1:0-839 GCF_022355385.1 Mustela nigripes
GGCCATTCACATTGAGGGTGATTATTGATAGATATGTTTTTATTGACATCATGTTACCTTTGAAGTCTTTCTTTCTGTAGATTGTCTCTATATTTTTGTTCAATGCGATTCTTGGGCTTTTTCGTCCTTTAAAGAAGTCCCCTTAATATTTCCTGCAGTATCGGCTTGGTGGTTGCATAGTCTTTTAAGCCTTGCTGGTCCTGGAAACTCTTTATCTCTCCATCCATTTTGAATGTCAGTTTTGCTGGATAAACTATTCTTGGCTGCATGTTCTTCTCATTCACGGCCCTGAATATTTCTTGCCAGCCCTTCTGGCTTGCCAGGTCTCTGTGGACAGGTCTGACATTATTCTGATGGGCTTTCCTCTGTATGTAAGGATCTTCTTTGTCCTAGCTGCTTTCAAGAGGTTCTGCCTACAATTATAAGTCTTCATTCTTACTATTAGGTGTCTCAAGGACTTTCGAGAATCTGTCATCTTGGGGGGAAACCTTTCGGCCTCTAATACATAAATCCTGGTTCCACTCATGAGGTTTGGAAAATTTTCCTGAAGAACTTGTTCCACTATATCTTCTAGACTTCCTTCTTTCTCCTCCACTTCAGGGATTCCAATAATTCTGACTTTGGAACATTTCATGGCATCATTTATTTCCCTGATTCTGTTTTCGTGGCTTCTAAGCTGTTTGTTCCAGGCTTCCTCCTGATCCTTTCTCTATATCTGTTTGTCCTCCAGATCACTAATTCTATCTTCTGTCTCAGTTACTCTAGCGTTGAGAGAATTTAGATTAGATTGGAACTCATTGAGAGCATTGTGAAGCTCATCCCTAGTAGCTTTCAGCTCT
>NW_026741570.1:939-2079 GCF_022355385.1 Mustela nigripes
ATCTGTTTGTCCTCCAGATCACTAATTCTATCTTCTGACTCAGTTACTCTAGCGTTGAGAGAATTTAGATTAGATTGGAACTCATTGAGAGCATTGTGAAGCTCATCCCTGGTAGCTTTCAGCTCTTCCCTAATATTGAAAACATGATCTCTGGTCATTTTCAGTTCAGCCCTAATCAATTCCATTTGGTCACGCATGGCTTTCTCCAACCTAGCTATTGCTTGGATAATTGTTAGCCTGAATTCTCTTTCTGACATATTGTTGATAGCCATTAGCTATGTTGATAGCCATTAGCTCTGTTGCAGAAGGTCCATCCTCTGTATTTTTCTTCTGTTGGGCATTCCTTATCCTAGTCATTTTGGTGAGAGTTGGCTGAACGGGTGTAGCTGGGTGTATCGACTGTGGTGCAGTCAAGGTGCACCCTGGAATGCTTCTGAGCAATCAGGGTTCCCTGCCCAAATGAGAAGAAAAAGAAAAGGAAAAAAAAAAGAGAGAGGGAGAGAGACAGGAAAGAAAGGTGAGATAAAAGAGAAGGTTTAGCCCAAATGGGCCCCAAGGTAAGATTTATGAAGTATACAAACAGACACAGAGAAACAAAAAGACTGATAAAAGTATATGACAAGAGAAAGAAAAATATATATTTGCATATATATATATATGCAAATAAAGGAAGAACCTCGTCAAAAAGAACCCTGAGTATAAGATTTATATACTATCAGGACAAACACAAAAACACAGAAATACTGGTGGAAGAAAAAGATGGGAGAGTGGTTGTAAATTCCCAGTGTGGGTGAGGTTGGTTGTTTTGATTCTTCCTGGATGTATCTTGATATCTTTGTTAAAGGACTCAACTTTCCTAAGATAAGGGGGGATTAGGAATTGGTTTACCTATAGGGGTGGCATTGATTGGGGAAAGGGGATTACCTTGAAGTTTAGGTCTACATGAATATTAGAAAATAAAAATTAAAAAAAGGAATAAACTAAACTAAAGTATAATTAAAAATAAAAGAAATTTTAAAAATAGAAATGCAAAAGGAAAACAGGTGTATGTATCAAAAAGTTCAGGTTAGAAGGTTATTATGGAATTTGATGTACTGGACATCTCACTGTGATGGTAAATAGGTTAAAAAATTATCTATA
>NW_026741570.1:2179-5050 GCF_022355385.1 Mustela nigripes
TGGTTTTCTGGGGGAGGGGCCTGCCAAGTGGGTTTTCAGTCCCTGAAGTTCTCTCAGCTAAGTCCTCCCGCCCCCCTCAAGGGGGTGGGCTCTGAGGAAACTGGTTTTTTCAGGCTTTTGTTCTCTGGAGATTTTTATATTTGTTCACTTTTGTTTTTCTCTCTCGCCTTGACCACTTTTGATGGTTTTTGTAGATTTAGAGGGAAGCAAACTGCACCCTGACCCCCCTCTTAGAGAGAAGCCTCAGTCCCGCTGCAGAGCCTATAAAAATCTCCCCTTGGCCGCTGGCAGAGCAGGTTCCCAGTCACGGTCCCTGGGGACTCAGGATTTTTTGCTTGTACCCAAAACCACGGCAGCTGTCTGGGCAGCTCCAGACTGCCAGAGAAGTTCGAAGCAGAGATCACACACAGATTTTCCCGCTGGCCCAGGCTGGGATTGCCTGGTCTTTCCGGTCCGAGAGCACCCAGCTGGCGTTTGTGTGCACTTTTCTCTGGGGAGGGCGCGGGGCATGACTCGGACTCTGATGGCACAGCAGGGCACTTGCGTGGGGATTGCAAAAAGGCTGTGCTTCTGTTGGCTGGTGAGGCTCCCAGCCCCTCATGGGAGCCAGGCGCCAGGTACTCTTACTCTTAGGGTTCAGGGACCAAGACCTGGTTTCTCTGCTGCACTCTCTCTGGCTCTGCACCAGGGGTGGCTGTCCTGGGTCTGGGGACTTAAGCACTGACCCTAACACCCCGATTCCCGCAATCCCCCCCCATGATCCTTTGCTTTTTTTGAGTGCTTTCTACCAGACTCCTGAGTTAATGCTGGTCCCCAGGCGCAGGGCACTCTGGTATTGGGATATTACTTTCCAATGGATCGCCTCTGGTGGCTCCCTCCCCCTTTTGTTTATCTTCCAATATCAGTCCGACTTTCCCACTCTGCTTTACCTGCCCACTGGCGTCTTCTGCTCCAGTAGAGATCCAGACGTGTATAATTCTGATCTCAGGCTGATTTCGTGGGTGATTGGAGATCTTTGGAAGGTAATCAGCTCACTTTAGGGTGCAGGTTGAATGGGCGCCTCCTCCTACTTCCCCGCCATCTTGTCTCCTATGGCACCCCTGCTCTTTTTAGTCACTGCTATCTCTAATTTCTGATCTTTTCAGGAATTCTGTGGCATGCATTGTCTTGCTTCTCATTTCGCATCCCCACTTTCTGCCACAGGCCCTTGCTTTTCAGCTCTTTCAGCTGTGCTAACCTGCATCTGATTTCCATCTTAAGAAATGTATTTCTATATCTTCCATTTTGAGTTTATCTTTGTGTATGGTATAAGAGAATGGTCCAGTTTCTTTCTTCTTTATGCAGCTGTCCAATTTTCCCAGCACCATTTATTGAAGAGACTGTCTTTTTTCCATTGGATATGTTTTCCTGATTTTTTCAAATAGTAGTTGATCATAGAATTGCAGGTCCATTTCTGGAGTCTTTATTCTGTTCCATATGTGTCTGTTTTTGTGCCAATACCATGCTGTCCTGGTGATCACAGTTTTGTAATATAGGATGTAGTTAGGCAATGTGATGCCCCAGGCTTTGTTTTTTTCTTTTTCAACATTCCCATAGTGATTCAGGGTCTTTTCTGGTTCCATACAAATTTTAGAATTGTTTGTTCCAGTTTTTTGAAAAATGCCAATGGTATTTTAATAGGGATTGCTTTGAAAGTGTAGATTGCTCTGGGCAGCATAGCCATTTTCACAATGTTTATTTCTCCAATCCATGAGCATGGAATGTTTTTGTGTCTTTCTCAGTTGCTTTCATAAGTGTTCTGTAGTTTCTAGAGTATAGATCATTTACCTCTTTGGTTAGGCTTATTCCTAGGTACATTTTCATGGTATTGTAAATGGTATCAATTACTTAATTTCTCTTTCTATAATTATCTTGTCAGTGTATAGAAAAGCAGTTGATTTCTGTGCATTGATTTTGTATTCTGCCACATGGCTGTATTGCTATATGAATCTATCAAAATCCTAGAGGAGAACATAGGCAGTAAACTCTTCAACATTGGCCACAGCAACTTCTTTCAAGACATGTCTCCAAAGGCAAAGAAACAAAAGCAAAAATGAACTTTTGGGACTTCATCAAGATAAAAAGCTTCTGCACAGCAAAGGAAACAGTCAACAAAGCTAAGAGGCAACCTGCGGAACGGGAGAAGATATTTTCAAATGACATTACAGATAAAGGGCAGGTATCCAAGGTTTATAAAGAACTTCTCAAACTGAACACCCCCCAAAACCCACAAATAATCTAGGCAAGAAATGGGCAAAAGACATGAACCAAACAATTCTGCAAAGAAGACATATAAATGACAAACAGAAGCATTAAAAAAGTGCTCAACATCACTCAGCATCAGGGAAATATAAATCAAAACCACAATGAGATACCACCTCACACCAGTTAGAATGGCTAAAATTAACAGGCAGGAAACAACAAATGTTGGCATGAATGTTGAGAAAGGGGATCTCTCTTACACTGATGGTGGGAATGCAAGCTAGGACAGCCATTCTGGAAAACAGTATGGAGGGCCCTCAAGAAGTTCCCAAAGATACATATGTAGTACAAAGAAGGGGCACCTGCACCCCAACGTTCATAGCAACAATGTTCACAATAGGCAAACTGTGGAAGGAGCCGAGATGTCCTTCAACAGATGTATGGATAAAGAGGATGTGGTTCATAGATACAATGGAATATTACTCAGCCATCAGAAAGGATGAATACCTACCATTTGCATCAACATGGATGGAACTGGAGGGGATTATGTTAAGTGAAACAAGTCAAGCAGAGAAAGACAATTATCATATGGTTTCACTCATATGTGGAACATAAGGAATAGCACTGAGG
>NW_026741571.1:0-5049 GCF_022355385.1 Mustela nigripes
AAAAAAAAAAGAATAACTTTCATGGAGATTGAAGAGGTAGAGGTGGTCGAATTTTTCAGGAGGCACCAAAAGCATGTGAATAACCTTGTAATGAAAGGAAGGAAGACTGAGATTCTGAACAAAAATAATTTATTATGCAAAAAAATTAAAATAAAAAAGTATATATGTATATACGTGTGTGTGTGTATGCATATAAACTATCCCAGTCCTAAACCCCAACACCTGGGAGTGTGACCTTATTTGGAAATAGGGTCCCTGGAGATGTAACTAGCCGGGATAAGGTCATATTTGAATAGACTGGGCCCCTAATTCAGGAGGACTTGTGTACTTCTAAGAAGGGAAACTGGGGATACACAGATAGGCACTGAGGGAGAAGGCCATGTGAAGAAGCCCAAAGCCAGGGTAATCCTTCAAGCTGAGAGAGGGGCCCGGAACAGATCCTTCCTTAATACCTACAAAAGGAGCATGGCCTACCAATATTGTAGCCTCTATAAATGTGACAGTGTCCACTTCTCTTGTTTCAGCCACTAGGCTTGTGGTATCTTGTAATAGCACCCTTAGAAAACTAATGCAAATCTTGTTAGAGGAGAAGAAACCAACCAGAAGCCCATGGGGAATTGGACAAGAAAAAAAATATCTGAGGAGACAAGATGGTGGGGAAGTAGGAGAAGGCGCCTTTTCAACCTCTACCTTAAAGTGAGCTGATTACCTACCAAAGAATTTTGATCACCCATGGAAACAGCCTAAGATCAGAATTATACACATCTGGATCTCTACAGGGGCAGAAGACTTCAATGGGCAGGTAAAGAGGAGTGGGATCTTCGGACTGATATAAGAAGATAAACAAAAGGGGGAGGGAGCCACCAGAGGCAACCGATTGGAAAGTCATACCCCAATCCGAGAATGCCCCGAATTAACTAGGAGTCAGGACCAGCATTAACTAGGAGTCTGGTTGAAAGCACTCAAAGAGAGCAATTGCAGGAGTCAGGGCCGCTAGAGACAGGGGCTTAAGTCCCCAGACCTAGGACAGCCTCCCCTGGCGCTGAGCCAGAGAAAGTGGGGCGGAGAAACCAGATCTTGGTCCTGAGCCACCAGCAAGCCCAAGATTGCGTGGGGTCTGGCTCCTGTGAGGGGCTGGGAAACTCGCCAGAAAGCAGAGGCTCCAGAGCCAGAGGGCAGGTGCTACAGAGCCTGAGACCCGCCCCAGCCCCCGTGCTCTTAGACCTGCACCATTCCACCAGAGCCTGAGACACACGCACGCACCCCACACACTCCCATGAGAGAGGTGCGCACAAGCCCAGCGCTCTTAGACCCAGAAAAACCAGGCACTCCCAGCCCAGGACAGCGGGAAAATCTCAGCATGCGACCACTGCTTGGAATCTCTCTAGCAAGTCTGGAGTTGCCCAGACAGCTGCTGCTGCTGTGGTTTTGGGTACAAACAGAAGATCCTGCATCCCCAGGGACCCTGACTCAGAACCTGCTCTGCCAGGAGCCAAGGGGGAATTTATTTGGGCTCTACAGCCAGACTGAGGCTTTTCTCTCAGAGGGAGGTCAGGGTGCAGTTTGCTTTCCTCCAAACCTACAAAAACCATCAAAAGCGGTCAAGGCAAGGAAAAAAAAAAAGGTGAACAAACATAAAAACCTCCAGAGAACAAAAGCCTGAAAAAAAAAAAACCAGTTTCCTCAGAGCCCACCCGCTTGAGCGGGGCGGGAGGACTTAATTCAGGGAACATCATTGACTGAAAACCTAAGTGGCAGGCCCGTCCCCCAGAAAACCAACCAGGAAAGGAAAAAAAGAAAGACAAGAGAACAACCACCACTACTTCATAGGACAACTTTTATTTTTAACTCGTTCCCACTATTCTGGTTCATTTTTTAAAAAATACATAATTTTTTAACCTATTTACCATCACAGTGAGATGTCCAGTACATCAAATTCGATAATAACCTTCTAACCTGAACTTTTTGATTCATACACCTGTGTTTTTCTTTTGCATTTCTATTTTTTATTCTTTTAGAGTTAAACTTCAAGGTAATCCCCTTTCCCCAATCAATGCTACCCCTATAGGTAAACCAATTTTTAATCCCCCTTTATCTTAGGAAAGTTGAGTCCTTTAACAAAGATATCAAGATATATCCAGGAAGAATCAAAACAACCTTCCTCACCCACACAGAATTCATCACCTCTCTCCCATCTTTTTCTTCTGCCAGTGTTTCTGTTTTTGTGTTTGTCCTGATAGTATATAAATCTTATACTTGGGGTTCTTTTTGATGAGGTTCTTCCTTTATTTGCATATATATATTTTTCTCTTGTCATATACTTTTATCAGTCTTTTTTTTTGGTCTGTTTTTGTTTGTATACTTCCTAAATCTTACCTTGGGACCAATTTGGGCTTAACCTTCTCTTTTATCTTCCCTTTTTTCCCTGTATTTCTCTCTCTCTCTCTCTCTTTTTCTTTTTCTTTTCTTTTTTCTCTCGTTTGGGTGGGGAATCCTTATTGCTCAGAAGCATTCCAGAGTGCACCTTGACTGCACCATGGTCAATACATCCAGCTACATCCATTCAGTCATCTCTCACCAAAATGACTAGGAGGAGGAATGCCCAACAGAAGAAAAATACAGAGGATGGGCCTTCTGCAACAGAGCTAATGGTTATCAACAGAGACAATATGTCAGAAAGAGAATTCAGGCTAACAATTATCCAGGCAATAGCTAGGTTGGAGAAAGCCATGGATGACCAAATGGAATTGATTAGGGCCGAACTGAAAGAGACCAGGGAAAATGTTCACAATGTTAGGGCTGAGCTGAAAGCTACAGGGAAGAGGTTCACAGAGCTCTCTCAATGAGTTCCAATCTAATCTAAATTCTCTCAAATCTAGGGTAACTGAGACAGAAGATTGAATTAATGATCTGGAGGACAAACAAATAGAAAGGATCAGGAGGAAGCCTGGAACAGCTTAGAAGCCACAAAAACAGAATCAGGGAAATAAATGATGCCATGAAACGTTCCAATGTCAGAATTACTGGAATCCCTAAAGGGGAGGAGAAAGACAGAAGTCTAGAAGACATAGTGGAACAAGTGCTTCATGAAAATTTTCCCAATCTCGCGAATGAAACCAGCATTCATGTACTAGAGGCCAAATGGTCTCCACCCAAGATTATAGATTCCAGAAAAACATCAAGGCACCTGATAGTCAAATTGAGGAATTGTGGATATAATCTCTTGAAAGCCGCTAGGACAAAGAGGCTCCTTACTTAAGAGGAAAGCCCATCAGAATAACGTCAGACCTGTCCACAGAGACCTGACAAGCCAGAAAGGGCTGGCAAGATATATTCAGGGCACTAAATGAGAAGAACATGCAGCCAAGAATACTTTATCCAGCAAGATTGACATTCAAAATGGATGGAGAGATAAATAGTTTCCAAGACCGGCAAGGCTTAAAAGACTATGCAACCGCCAAGCCGACACTGCAGGAAATATTAAGGGGGGTACTATAAAAGAGGAAAAATCTTAAGAATAGCATTTAACAGAAATATAGAGACAATCCACAGAAAGAAAGACTTCGAAGGTAACACGATGTCAATAAAAACGTATCTATCAATAATCACTCTCAATTTAAATGGCCTAAATGGGCCCATAAAACAACACAGGGTCGCAGATTGGATAAAAAGACAGGACCCATCCATATGTAGTCTACAAGAGACCCATTTTTAACCTAAAGATACACCCAGACTGAAAGTGAAGGGATGGAGAAACATCTTTCATGCCCATGGGCCTCAAAAGAAGGCTGGGGTAGTGATTCTCATATCATATAAATTAGATTTTAAACTAAAGACTGTAGTCAGAGATACAGAAGGACACTACATAATCCTTAAAGGGACTATCTACCAAGATGATCTAACAATTGTAAATATCTATGCCCCCAATATGGGAGCAGCCAATTACATAAGAAAACTGTTAATCAAGATAAAGAGTCATATTGATATGAATACATTAATAGTAGGAGATTTTAACATGCCTCTTTCAGAAATAGATCATTGAAGCAGAAAATCAAAAAAGAAACAAGAGCATTGAATGACAGACTGGACCAGATGGACATCATAGATATATACAGAAAATTCCACCCTAAAACAACTCATTCTTCTCAAGTGCACATGGAACCTTTTTCAGATAGACCACATACTAGGTCACAAATCAGGACTCAACCAATACCAGAATACTGAGATTATTCCCTGCATATTCTCAGATCACAATGCTTTGAAACTGGAGCTCAATCACAAGGAAAAGTTCCAAAGGAACTCAAACACCTGGAAGCTAAAGACCACCTTGCTTAAGAATGCTTGGATCAACCAGGAGATCAAAGAACTGAAACAATTCATGGAAACCAATGAGAATGAAGACACTTTGGTCCAAAACCCATGGGATACAGAAAAGGCGTTCCTAAGGGGGAAATACATTGCCATCCAAGCCTCCCTCAAAAAAACTGAAAAATCCAGAATACACCAGCTGTCTCTACACCTTAAAGAACTGGAGAATCAACAACATATCAAACCAACAACACACATAAGAAGGGAAATTATCAAGATTAGAGCAGAGATCAATGAGGTAGAAACCAAAGATACAGTAGAACGTATCAATGAAACTAGAATCTGTTTTTTTTTAAAGAATCAAATAAGGGACACCTGGGTGGCTCAGTTGATTAAGCAGCTGCCTTCAGCTCAGGTCATGATCCCAGGGTCCTGGGATCGAGTCCCACATCGGGCTCCTTGCTTGGCGGGGAGCCTGCTTCTCCCTCTGCCTCTGCCTGCCACTCTGTCTGCCTGTGCTTGCTCGCTCTCTCTCCCTCTCTCTCTCTCTCTGACAAATAAATAGATAAAATCTTTAAACAAAAAGAAAAAGAATCAAATAAGATCGATAAACCATTGGCCACACTAATCCAAAAGAAAAGAGAGAAAGCCCAAATTCATAAAATTATGAATGAAAAGGGAGAGATCACAACTAACACCAAGGAAGTAGAAACAATCGTCAGAAGTTATTATCAACAGTTA
>NW_026741572.1:0-5047 GCF_022355385.1 Mustela nigripes
TTGGGATTGGGAGGGAGACAAACCATAAGTGACTCTTAATCTCACAAAACAAACTGAGGGTTGCTGGGGGGAGGGGGTTTGGGAGAAGGGGGCGGGATTATGTTCATTGGGGAGGGTATGTGCTTTGGTGAGTGCTGTGAAGTGTGTAAACCTGGTGATTCACAGACCTGTACCCCTGGGGATAAAAATACATGTTGATAAAAAATAAAAAATTAAAAAATAAAATAAAATAAAATAAAAATAAAAAAATAAAAGAAAGCTGAAACTTCTTTTATTGCATGAAAAAACAGAGATCAGAAAAATGAAGTAGGTTCAAAAATATCACACGAAAATTCAAGGTACTTCAAAATCAGGCTTTGAATTCAGACTCTTGGCTACTGATCCTTTGCTCAATGCGTAAAAATTATAGTGACCTTTAAGACTCACATAGAGGTTGATGGAAAGTCCTGTAGGCCTGTCTGAGGCAATCAGAATAGTCTTTTAATGAGTCATTTCCCACACCTACAAAGTCATAATTTGATGGGATTTTATATCAACACAAATACTATTTATTCCATGAATTTCCTAGATAAATAAATTTGTAGAATATTGAATTTACTAGCAGAGTCACACTCTACTAGATTTTCTGGGGGGAAAGTTTACATAAGAATGGTAGGGCCTGCAAAATCTTACATTTTTTATCTTGATGTCACTGGAAAAATTAGCACAGAATATATAATAAAAATAAGTTTGCTAAATTGTACATGGAAAATTAAGTTCCCTGTAGGTCCTAAATAGACTGGTAATATTCTCAGGGCGATTTTACCA
This sequence comes from Mustela nigripes, assembly GCF_022355385.1. Lineage (NCBI taxonomy): Eukaryota > Metazoa > Chordata > Mammalia > Carnivora > Mustelidae > Mustela > Mustela nigripes. The sequence continues at coordinate 808 of NW_026741572.1, forward strand.
CTGACTTCTGTTGCATGTCATGAAACAGTTCCGAATGGGTTTCAACTTCCCCAAGTGCAGGCAATGCTACCAGCATGTCCAAGACATAAATGTGCCATCCTTAATTCTGGAGATTCCTTTGATGTGCTTTTCACTCTTTGGTGTACTTTGGAAATTTGCTAAACATTTCTCATGCTTTAATAGTGGGTAAAAAGAATAAATATATTTTTTTTCTTTTAGTTTCAAGTTTTTATTTAAATTCTAGTTAGTTCACATGCAGTGTAGTTTTAGTTTATTAGTTTCAGGTGCAAAATTTTGTGGTTCAGGAATCATTTTATCAATAACCTGAAACATCTTATTTCAATGTGTGCTATGAAATATATCTTGACTCCTTTTCATGTATTTGACTCAGTATGAAGATTCTTCTAGACTGGCTTAGAGTTTCTCAGTTGCATTAGACATAGGAAGAGAGATACTTAGACACAGGAAGAGAGAATTTGCTCTGCACTTGTAAATGAAAATGTCCCAGATATCAGAAAAATATATGTATAAACATAAGTATAAACATTCATGGTTTTTCATGTAAATGGATAAGAGGATAATTGGCACTTTTGCTATTTGGGATATGACATTTAATGCTGTCATAGCATGATATGAAACCTAAATACCCACCCTAATGGGTTCACTGAGTCATCTTGATATCTCTAGCCCTGTATCTTTAAAAGAAAAGGTTGTAGTACTCAAATGTTAAACAAGTTTTGAATGATGCTCCTAGTGATATTGTAGACTGATACTGTTTACAAGTAAGGGGAGGATTTCAAGGGTAAGGGTGCTTAGTTGTGAAGAAAGACTAATTAGCTTGTCAAACACTGACTTTCAGCTATCATGAATGCAACAGATTGTTGCATAATAAACTATAGGTGTATATTTTATTATTTTGTTACTTCTCTTAGTGTTATTACTTCAGGTTTTAGAAGAGTTCCAGAATGAACACAATATTACAAAGATATGTATGGCAGCTGAAAGCAATTTTCTATGTTAAACATTACTCTTAAAATTTGAATATAAGGGGACACCTAGATGGCTCAGTTGATTAAGCGACTGCCTTCGGCTCAGGTTGTGATCTTAGATTCCTAGGATCTAGTCCCACATCGGGATCCCTGCTTGGCAGGGGGTCTGCTTCTGCCTCTGACCTCTCTCCTCTCATGCTCTCTCCTCTCATTCTATCTCTCAAATAAATAAATAAAATCTTTAAAAAAAATTGAATACAGGTAAGTTTAGAAATAACACATGGACAGTATGGTACTTATTCAGTCACATTAGCAACTAGAAGGACATTGATTATTAGAATTATGAATATTTTCATAGAAATATTTAATATTTTAATAACTTTCAAAGATTTGCATAACATTTATTCTTATTAACTACTTGTGATTTGTAATTCAAATATTCATTAACAATAATTTGCTCTTTGCCTTTGAGTTTTATTGGATAACATCAGATATTTAGAATATTTAAACATACTTTTTTGCCATTGGTATTAATTTATATTTAATTAAATTTATATTTTATTAAATTTATTTACATTTTGGAACTTTTAGTGCAGTTGTTTTTCTTTTTAGATCAGCAATCTTGAGGTATATAGCCAGCAGCCATATTCTTAGACTTAAAAACTGAAGCATGAAATTTTCTTTCCACTAAACGTAACCTTATTATTTGGTAGAAATTACATTTTGCTTTAAACACTTTGTTGCATAATATATTACTATTGTAACACATATGTCAAGAGTATGTGTAATTTCTAGAACTATATATACATAAACAACAGTCTAGTCAGCATCAATAGATTAATTCAATTTAAATAATTTATTCTACACACCAATATAACATTCTAATATTTTTGAATATGTTATGTAACATGGGTTACAAAGATAATAGATACATATTGATCACTAAATTTGAAAATATATTAATGATAATGTACTTAAAATTTTCTAATAAAAATGTACAGAGAATTTTTTTTAATTTTATTTTTTATTTATTTATTTTTGGTGTAACAGAATTCATTGTTTATGCACCACACCCAGTACTCCATGTAATATGTGTCCTCGATAATACCCACCACCAGGCTCACCCAACCTCCTACTCACGGCTCCTTCAAACCCTCAGATTGTTTTTCAGAGTCCATAGTCTCTCATGATTCATCTTGCCTTCCAATTTCCCTCAACTCCCTTCTCCTCTCCATCTTCCCATGTCCTCCGTATTATATGTTATGCTCCACATATAAGTGAAACCATATGATAATTGACTCTCTCTGCTTGACTTATTTCACTCAGCATAATCTTTTCCAGTCCCGTCCATGTTGCTACAAAAGTTGGGTATTCATCATTTTTGATGGAGGCATAATACTCCATAGTGTATATGGACCACATCTTCCTTATCCATTTGTTCATTGAAGGGCATCTTAGTTCTTTCCACAGTTTGGCGACCGTGGCCATTGCTGCTATAAACATTGGGGTACAGATGGCCCTTCTTTTCACTACATCTGTATCTTTGGGGTAAATACCAAGTAGTGCAATGGCAGGGTCATAGGGAAGTTCTATTTTTAATTTCTTGAGGAATCTCCACACTGTTCTCCAAAGTGGCTGCACCAACTTGCATTCCCACCAACAGTGTAAGAGGGTTCCCCTTTCTCCACATCCTCTCCAACACACGTTGTTTCCTGTCTTGCTTATTTTGGCCATTCTAACTGGTATAAGGTGGTATCTCAATGTGGTTTTAATTTGAATTTTCCTGGTGGCTAGTGATGATGAACATTATTTCATGTGTTGATAACCATTTGTATGTCTTCATTGGAGAAGTGTCTGTTCATATCTTCTGCCCATTTTTTGACATGATTATCTCTTTTGTGCATGTTGAGTTTAAGAAGTTCTTTATAGATCCTGGATATCAACCTTTTGTCTGTACTGTTATTTGTGAATATCTTCTCCCATTCTGTGGGTTGTCTCTTTGTTTTGTTGACTGTTTCCTGAATAGACTGATATCTAGTAATGAGATTGAAGCGGTGATCAAAAAACTCCCAAAAAACAAGAGCCCAGGATCTGATGGATTCCCTGGGGAATTCTACCAGACTTTCAAAGAAGAAATAACACCTATTCTCCTGAATCTGTTTCAAAAAATTGAAGCAGAAGGAAAACTTCCAGACTCCTTTTATGAAGCCAGCACTACCCTGATCCCCAAACAAGGCAAAGATTCCACCAAAAAGGAGAATTTCAGATCAATATGACTGATGAATATGAATGCTAAGATTCTCAACAATATCCTAGCAAATAGGATCCAACAGCACATTAAAAAGATTATCCACCATGACCAGGTGGGATTCATCCCTGGGTTACAAGGATGGTTCAACATTAGCAAAACAATCAATGTGATAGAACAAATAAATAAGAGAAGAGAGAAGAGCCTCTCAGTTGATGTAGAAAAAGCATTTGACAAAATCCAGCATCCATTCCTGATTAAAATGCTCCAAAGTATAGGGATAGAGGGAACATTCCTCAACTTCCTAAAATCTATCTATGAAAAACCCACAGCAAATATCATCCTCAATGGGAAAAAGCTTGCAGCCTTCCCATTGAGATCAGGAACATGAGAAGGATGCCCTCTCTCACCACTCTTGTTCAACATAGTATTAGAAGTCCTAGCAACAGCAATTAGACAACAAAGAGAAATAAAAGGTATCCAAATTGGCAATGAAGAAGTCAAACTCTCTGTCTTCGCAGATGGCATGATTCTTTATATGGAAAACCCAAAAGACTCCACCCTCAAACTACTAGAACTCATACAGGAATTCAGTAATGTGGCAGGATACAAAATCAATGTACAGAAATCAGTTGCTTTCTTATACACTAACAATTAAAATACAGAAAGGGAAATTAGAGAATTGATTCCATTTACTATAGCACCAAGAACCATTAGATACCTGGGAATAAACCTAACCAAAGAGGTAAAGGTACTCGAGGAACTACAGAACACTCATGAAAGAAATTGAAGAAGACACAAAAAGATGGAAGACCATTCTATGCTCTTGGACTGGAAGAATAAACATTGTTAAAATGTCTATACTGCCTAGAGCAATCTATACTTTCAATGCCATTCAGATCAAAATTCCACCGGTATTTTTCAAAGAGCTGGAGCAAATAATCCAAAAATTTGTATGGAATCAGAAGAGACCCTGAATTGCTAAGGAAATGTTGAAAAAGAA
>NW_026741573.1:0-5042 GCF_022355385.1 Mustela nigripes
CGTGTCCGAGGGCACCAAGGCCGTCACCAAGTACACCAGCTCCAAGTAAACTTGTTACCTTGGCACCACTAACGTCATCAGGCTCTTTTAAGAGCCACCCACATTGTCACTTAAAGAGCTGTAACTTTACAAGCTTGGTGAAAATAGGAGAACAAACGGTATTTATTTTTGGTCGCTAATAACTATCTGGGAACACAAGTTTTCGTCATGAGACCATCACCAAGGAATAAATCTGTAAGTAACCAAGACTACCATGCATTCTGCTTCGCTATTCCATAGCTACTAAAAGCAATACCCTTATGATGTTCCCACCTCGAGAGAGGGCTTTCCCGTTTTCAGTTTTTCGTTGTTCTCCCATTACTCTAGATCGGGAGTAAGTAGGGGAAAGCCGTTTTCCCGGTTTTGAGTTGCCCTAAATCAAAACAAGGGAGTAAGCATTCTTGAGAAAATGAAACTACTTTCCTCCACCCCCTCACCCCCTTAACTTTTTGTGAAGTTGGGAGTGGCTACAGCGGCATCTAATGGAACAGGGCACTGTCTGCAACTTGCATTTCTAAACCACAGTGGGTGACTGCCAGTCTCAAACGCGCGTCCTTCCTTTTCCACTAAGTTCTTCACCGCATATTTTAACGTAGCTAAATATTGCCTCTTGGCAAGGTCAGAAACTTCCACTAGTTTTCTACCCGGCTGAATACACAGGGGTTTAAAAGACCCTCCTTAAAACTGGAAAACATGAAGGGGGAGGAAGCAAGTGAAAGTCTCCATCTGTGATTTGGCACGCGGGGGGTGGAGGGGGGTAGGAGTTGTGGGGGAGGCATTAAGAGAAAGATCTGCCTCAATTTCTCAGCCTCTTCACTCCTCAGCCTTTTGGAGTCCCAGAGTTCTCCCTAAACCTCTCCGTGTCCCCAGTGATCTTGTCCTCAGTCACATCCTCATTCCCTGGGATTTTAAGGGAGAAGAGTTAAAAGGGAATTACCATTCGTGTGCTTGTCCTTTGCCTGATTTCAGCCTGCAGCCATACAAAATGGAATCTCCCATTTTACAAGGGAATGACCTGAGGAATTAAGGTTAAGTAGCCCCTTACATAAATAAATAAAAATGGGATCTGAATCCCCATCTAAGGACTGTTGACTTTTTCTCAAACTAGAGACCGGTTGCAATCATAGGAATAGGGTAACAGGCTCAGAGGGAAAACTGACCATTAGAATAAAAGAAAAGTAAAACTGACCAGGAGATAACACTTGTGCTTTGATGCATAGCACAGTTTAAACCGGCCAAAGTATAAAACAAGATATGGAAACTAAGGATCACTAGGCAGCAACTTTGGCTTTTCTGAGCACTGTGCTGTAGGGGGTAAACCATGAGCAGTGGCAATGTATAATAGCTCAGAAATCTGCTTCTCCTTATTAGCTACATGTCTTTATCTACAAGTCTCTACAAAGTAGATCTCTATGAACATTAATATAAGTGATGTGGGAAAAGAAAAGCAAGGCAAAAGAAAAAATTAAATTTCCTTACTTCCTACAGCCTATTGGCAAGTCCTTGAAGCAGGTAGAGTGACCTTCCTGTGGGAGCTCAGCTGCCTCCACGTTAATACCTTGCCAGAGGCAATCTTAGCTTAACATTTTGGCAATGCCCCAGAATCCTGTAAGTCTACTTCAATACATAAAAATTCCCTTGGAAACTTTTTTCTCTACCCCCACCAAGATATCTGTTATCGGTCATTCTCCAAACATATGATCCACTGATAATACATCTAAAGAGTCTCATGAATGAGTTTTTACTAAGTAGTAATAAATGACTTTTTCCTAACAATAGCTAGCTCCCTCAAGGTCCTGAAAACCGTCTTTCCAAAATATCTTGAAAGCTTGTGCTGTCCCTTACCCCTCCCAACTTGAAAGCATATAATGGGCCAAGCTTCATGGCCCCACTGCAGCTCTTAGAGCCCAGGGGTCCTGTCCCCGTGCTTTAATAAAACCACCTTTTTGCACCAAAGATGTCTCAAGAATTCTTTCTTGGACATCAACTCTGAACCCCAACCGTTTCCTACATAAGTGACTCAGGTTTGTAATGGGGTTTGTGAAGAAGATTCCCTAAGCCCCACAGGTAATTAAGGCATCCATTTCAGGCTCTCCAAAGCTTATTTTAAGTGCATTTGAAAACAGTTCTTGAAAAGACATATACAAGCGTGCCTTAAGGAAGAATCTCTTAGGACATGATACATTCCTGATGGCCTGTTTTCAATGCTAAATTTGGGCCAGTTTCTTAAACCTTCCCAAGCATTTCCTTATCTCTAAAATGGGAATAATGAGCAGTAACCACCATGTGAAATTGCAGAATGATCAGTAAAAGAACACAATAAAGCATTTAGGACAGTACCTACTCAGAGGAAAGTCTCCCAAAATATTAACTGTAGCTAAAGCCTCTGGTTGAAGTGTGCCCAGGTCCCACGGGAAGGTGCGCGTGGTCCTGCCCATATTAGAATCTGAGTCTTGAAGCTTTGAACAAGGCAGTAGGCCACAAAAACTACCAGCAAGTGACACTAATTAGGTTTCCTTGTCTGGCAGTATGAGGAATCTATATCCCCCTACTAAGAGTCTAAACCACTCCTTAGAATATCTCTGGATCCTGTGAACTCTTTAGAGGACAACCTGGGCTTCCCTGGCAGACTTCCCTTGCCTCTGCCTGCCAATTCAAGCAACATGTGTCTCATTTTCCAGGGACGTCCTCATGTCTCACTAGTACTAAGGGTACCTCATTGAACAGAATGTTGAGTTATAAGGAAGGAACCCTGGAAATTCACACAAGAGCTAAGTAGGAACTTTTTATTCCTGTTTTGTTCTCATGCCTCCAGTTTTCTTTGCCTAATTTCACTGTAGCGTCTGGCCAGTCTGAAGAATCATCTTCAGAAAAGGAGCTGCACTTTTAAAGCAAGAAGAAAATCATGAAATTGCCATCCATAACCTTTCCCAGACTAGAAATTCTAGGGCCACACTTAAGATTGCTGCTGTGTTGCCAACAACTTAGAAGACTGCTATCAGTCTCACTTCATAAAAGAACTATACTTTGATACACTCAAAGGAAAATCAGATAACCTCAAAATAAGAAATCTTTATACCAAATAAATGACCCACAGTCAAACATTATGAGCAAAACATGAAACTTTATCATCGTAAATCGCTAGGATTTGGGGATTGTTCATCACAGCATAATTAGCCTAGGTGGATCAAGACAGTATTACACTGGATCTAGTTTCTGGGAATTGCTTTTATCAGGGAACAATGAGTTGCCATATTGCTACATCTGGCTAAAGCTCATTTGTTTTCAGAGCAATGTTAGACTGTGTGATTATGCCTGATTGTGTTATAAATCACCTATCTATTGGTTGACATCTGCTTGGTTGTTTGCATTTTTAAAAAATGTACGGAGGAGCACCTGGGTAGCACAGGCAGTTAAGGGCCTGCCTTTGGCTCCAAGGGCCTGCCTTCAGCTCGGGTCATGATCTCAGTGTCCTGGGATGGAGCCCCATGTCCTACTTCCTCTCAGCTGGGTCCTGCTTCTTCCTTTCACCCTGCTTGTTCTTTCTGTCAAATATAAATAAAATCTTAAAAAAAAATGTATAGATGCTTTGCTGGAAAATATTAAGTAGAAATTTCATTGTGTGGATTATTTCATAATATTCTATTAATAACATGTGTGGATTACTTATAATAATGGACTATAAGGCTTAAAACCAGGAAGTGAGAAGTAGATATAATTATAGGGAACATTGTCAGGAAATCTGCTTTAACCCTGTCCCTCCTCCCCAACTAGCTAAGCTGACTCAGAGACACTTTTTTCAATGTTAAAAATGAAGGACTCGAACAAATCATTGGTTTCCAAATGCTCATCTATGGTTAGTATCATCAGTCTGTCCCAGTTTTCTCTATTTTCTATTTTCCCTACTCTTTGTAAAAGTGAAAGTAAGGTCGGTGCAGTAAATCTTAATTTAAAAGTTATATAAAGGTTTTTAAAAAGTTATATTAAAGGTTAGTTTACATGTTTTTAATCCTATAATTCCTCACTAATATATAATCTTCTGTCTAAAAGGTACAAAAACTGCCTGCCTCAGTCGTTTGAGTCTCAATTTCATTATTGGGCCTCTGCACGCAGGTAATAAAACTGCATTTTTTCCTCCTGTTCATACGTCTCATATAAATTTTAATCCAGCTAGAAGAACCTTGAAGGAAGAGGGCTCTTTCCTTCCCTATACTTAGTAATTTGGGGTGAAGAATCCCGATGCCTGTATCTACAGGTTTTAAAAAGTCCCGCTCATTACATAACAACCTTATCTACGTGAGGTTTTCAAACTCAGAAAATCTCGGGGGCTACGCTAAACACTAGCTGTCAACCCGCGAGTGAATCTCCGCCCCCCCCCCCCCCCCCCCTACCGCCGGGAGTGCCTCCGGGACCTCCGAGCCCGCGGGAAAAGCGCGGCCAACCCGAGGCCGGGGCGGGGCCGGCCGTTCCGCGGGAACTCCTCTTTGTTCCCCCGCCGCCCGGCGCCGCGGGCCTGCTCCCTTTGTCCCTCGCCCGCCCCGCCATCTTGGGCACGGAAGCCCGGCGAAGGCTGGCACGCAGCCTGCCCGCCGGGAACCCCGACTTCCTAGACATCAAGATCCGAGCGAGCACTTCTATCCCCGAAGTACTCGAGAACAGAGGCGACCCCGTGGGAAAGCAGACAATGCCACGTGAGCTCTCTGCCGCCACAAACACGCTCTGGGGGCGGCTTAAACAGACCCGAATGCCGCGAAGCATGGACAGCACAATTTAGTGAACTCCCGAGTCCGAAAGTAATCAGGTTAAGTCAACGCACCAAGGAAAAACTGTAATTTCCATTAGTTTTGAATTCTTAAAAATACCGAGGCTTAAGACGGGATAAGGAAGGCTGCAGCTCTCTCAAGAGACATGTGGGCGGCCCTGAAAAGGGCCTTTTGGATGAGAAGTACGGCGGGTGAGATCGGCTTTAGCCCCCGAAGCCGTAGAGGGTGCGGCCCTGGCGC
>NW_026741574.1:0-5039 GCF_022355385.1 Mustela nigripes
GCACTGGGTGTGGTGCAAAAATAATGAATACTGTTATGCTGAAAATAAAAAATAAATTAAAAAAAAAGAATTAATTGCCAAAAAAGAGATAAACTTTGCAAAGTGTCTGGTATGTTCAAAAACATTATATATTCTCATTGCTGTTATCTTTTTTTTAAAGGTTTTGAAAGCCATACTGCAACATGAAAACTTCTTATAAGAGAATACTACGTAAAGAACAAGATAGTAAGTCATTGAGGTAGCCTGAGCTTCCTAGATGAGGTTTTATAAGACTCTTAAATAGTGCCACAGGGCCACCAAGAACACAAATTAATTTGACCTTACTATGTCTGCTGTTAATGGATTCCATGCCTCTGCAAAGGCTCATGTATTTCTAAAAGTCCCCTGATGGATCTCAGAAGTAGTGCAGCCAGGCTTCATGTAACATCTTATCCTTTTCCTCCTAAATCCTAAGTGGGTGGTCTCTCCACCAAACACAGCAGACTCTTATAGCCCACAAGCTCCTTCTGAGGAGTACTCAGCCCCCACTGCTTCAGCAAATGTATTCACAGGCACCTTAGAGGTGCCAAAAATTATGAGACATCCTGTGCCAATACTGGAGGGAATGTTATTCCTACTTTTCTTGTTCCCTATAGTTGAGAGTAGGGGGCATCAAAGCCCAGCTATCTTGTATCCGTTGCCTTATGAGTTTTGGTAGTGAAAATGACTTTGCATTTTTAGCCATTGACAACCATTTTTCTCCCCAGGACATAAATCTGATGAGCAATGGGAGTAATGTTGAGTCAGAGACAAATTCAAACATCATCTACCATACCTAGTCAGAACTACTTCTCATCCGATGATGATGATTTTACATTTGTCTACACCTGTCTGTTTGATTCCTCTCCTTACCATACATTCTTCTCCAGGAGACACCTAGACTTTAGTAGAGTCTTGCTTGCCTACCCTACCACTCTGCCAGATCTGCTCAAAGATGGCTAAACTCAAGCAATAAACATAGCTTAGAATCAAGATAGGAACCACATCCTGGTCCAGTGTGTGACTACAATCAGAGCAATGTTTGAAAGAAAACCAATGCTCATAGTCCAGATTCTCCAATACTGTGAACCTGTGTACCTTAGAGAAATGATTAATTCTGGGGCACAAAAAATACAAGATAAACCTGAAGCATCTTGTAGTACAGAAAGTATTCAATGCTCAAAAAAAGCAAAGAAGAAGACTAAAAGAGGAAAATTAAACAGAAGTATAAGGAAAAAGATGGGAAGGAAATACTCTGAAATAATAATTGTATTAATAAATGTAATAAATAACAAAAACTATTCATGGAGCATAACAAATAGCATGGAGGATATGGGGAGTTAGAGAGGAGAAGGGAGTTGGGGGAAATTGGAAGGGGAGGTGAACCATGAGAGACTATGGACTCTAAAAAACGATCTGAAGGGTTTGAATTAGACGATGGGTGGGAGGTTGGGGTACCAGGTGGTGGGTATTATAGAGGGCACAGATTGCATGTAGCCCTGGGTGTGGTGAAAAAATAATGAATACTGTTATGCCAAAAATAAATAAAAAATAAATTAAAAAAAAACTATTGTATCAAGGTAGTATAGGCACTTAATTTTCTTTTTCTATTTTATAAATTATTCTCTAATATGGTCTTATAAACTTCATAATGGAAAAAATTATAAATGATATTTTAAAGTAAAATCACTAGACATGGTAGCCATCTGAAAATAGAAACCGAGGGGAGAGAAGTAGTGGAAGAAGATTCTGAAGTTTCTAACTTCAGCAATCAAGTGCCTGGTGGTGCCCATAGTGGAGATTCTACAAAGGAGGAGAGTAAATATGAGGGGAAATAATTGGGTCAACTAGGCACATTTGAAAGTCCTCTGCAAGATCAGTTATGTCCAGTGAAAAAATGGATACTGTTATGCCAAAAATAAATTAAAAAAAAAAAAAACTATTGTATCAAGGTAGTATAGCGGTCTGGTCTTTGAAGCTCTAGAAAGAGATTGGGGGCATAAATTCTGCTCAGAGGAAATGAATAAAATTTTTCAAAGTAGAAGTGTATTGGAATTAAACATAACAGTGGAACATTCAAGTATAGACAACTTTATGTTTATATTTTCTTGGGGCACCTTGGTGGCTCAGTGGATTAAACCTCTACCTTCGGCTCAGGTCATGATCTCAGGATCCTGGGATCGAGTCCCTCATTGGGATCTCTGCCCAGCAGGGAACCTGTTTCCTCCTTTCTCTGTCTGACTCTCTGACTACTTATGATCTCGCTCTGTCAAATAAATAAAATCTTCAAAAATAAATAAATAGATAAATGAATGAATAAATAAATTATCTTAATACTATTAAGGGAAAAAATGGTGATTCAATCATTAATAATGTTTATCTTTTCTCTTCCTCTAAAGCCTCTAGCCAGATAATAAATATTTCATAATTGACTGATTTTGTTGCTCTTAATGCTGACATTTTAAAGGGAAACTCCTCCCTCTCTCATATTTCCTCAATGAAATTTCTGTTCACTCTATACTCATTTGGGGATAATGTATTCTCAAGGGATTAAACTGTACCCTTACTTAGCTACAAATACCTATGTAATTTCAGAAGATTCATTCATTTCACAAGGACAAGCTTGATAATAGTGGCTGAAGAAGCTTATCTGTAGATTGTAAACGTGCATTGGAGGACAAAAAGGAAATAAATATTTTGTAAGCACCTTCCATGGGCAGCCAAGGTTAGGCATTTCATACATGTGACCTCATCTTATCTTCTTAACCACCTGTGATGCAGGGATTGTTACCCTATTTCATAGATAAGGAAACTAAGGATCAGAAGGGTAATTTTCACTCTGGACCAGGTTGTATTCTTCCCCTTTCAGTGTTTTAATCATACTTCTTTATGCTACAATTTTAGGGGTTAGTGCAATTAACCTGCAAATAGTTTTCCTTTTGCATATATTTCCTCATTTCCTGAATTGGTTGTCTATATATTTATCATTGTGCTAAAATCTATACATGACACAGAACAAGTATTCCAAAGCAATAGTTTTTCACTCCATCTGTTCAGCCAGGAGTGGGAATATGGATAGTATGACTCAAGAAGAAATAATAATATAAGCAAGATTGTTGAGAAAAAAAAGAAGAAAAAAACAAGAAAAAAAAACCTTTCCCATAAAACTCACTTTAAAGATAATTCTTATCAATAGTCAAGAGGCTTAGACAAATCTCCTTCAGCATAGTAACAGGGGAAAAGGGGGAAAGAATCATAACTAGAATTAGGGAGCATAATAAAACTTAATTCATTTGATAGAATTAAGAGTGTGAATTAGGAAGAGCCAATGGCATATTCAATATAATTGATAAACATTTAACTTGAGAAATGGCAGGGTAACAGAACTCTTTGCATAATTCATCATCCCTAAGTACCTATAAAAGAACAGAATTGGCCCCAAGGTAGGGGAGGGGGGATAGCCTGGGAAATAGACCAATATAGATAGCTTAACAAGGTAGCAAAAGAAGAGAACTAGGGACCCAACCAAAATATGTGAGTTTTTTTGTTTTTGGTTTTTTGTGTGTGTTTTCCACACTTGGTTGTGAACTTTATCAGTGATCTAGCAAGGATGTCTTGGCTATTACCATCAGAACTAGAGTAGACACAATTTTTGTAAAATCCATACTTACCCATGTAATTCACTTTAATAAGCCTTTGAATTCATTTCTTCAAATGTTATCTGATGAATAATGATTTGAAGTGCTACCTTACTTACCAGCTGCCAGCTGCCAGCCAACAGCTCAGTTTCTATGTCATTTAAGCATTCCAGGGAGACTTTAAATACATTCAGTTACATTTAAATAATTCAAGATGAAACTATCAGCTTGAAAGAAAATTGGAAGAAGCACTTAGGAAAAGATACTCTGAAATTGCAGGCAAGTGAAAGTGAGTTCGATAGATTTGAAAGAAGGATATTTTCTACCTTACCTTAAATTTTCCCTCTTGCCAAAAGCAACTATAAAATTGAGCACGATATATGAAAACAACTGTTTTTCAGAAAATAGGCAGCAAAAGACTAATCCTAAAAAAGGAAAACATGAATTGAGCCCTCCAGTTATCCCATCTTTTTACCTAGAAACAATTTTATAACCATTGGTTGATGAACTCCAAGCAGAGCATGATAATCCCCTGAGCTGAGGAGTCAGAAGATAGAGGATAGGAGGTGTTAAAGAATTTGAAAATTTCAGTATAGAGTACCAAAATTCAAGGAGCTACACAGAAAGAGGGAGCTGTCTGAGTATTCCCTTTGGTTTTCAGACAAGAGATAGACTGAATGAGTAAGGAAGAAATTCCACAAAGTCTAGCCTATTGCAACAGGGTTGAGAGCATAGCAGAAACTAAAGGCAAAGTCTTTGGGGATGCAGGAGCTCTGGCTGAGTCATAATGGAGAGATCTTACTGAACATCCTGGGTATTCTTTTCAGGACCATGGTGCTTACAAGTAAGGACCATGCCCTAGGGTGGAACTCTAAAACTGCTCTAACAGGTCAAAAAGCAAGTCTCAACAGCATCAAAATAAGTTACCAGTATATTAATATGCAAGAAAAAAAAAAACCACTTCAACATTTTTTTAAAGAAAGAAAATATAAGCTAGATACTTTGCAAGGATTTATTCACCACGTTAAAGATACAATCACAAATTACTGGACATGTGAGGAAGTAGGAAAATATAACTCATTAAAAAAGAAAAGTAGTCAATAGGAATTCACCAGATCATCCAGATGTGGTCATTAAAACAAGTCTTTAAAAAGGCTACTATTCAGATTTTCAAGGATATAAAGAAAAAATGGGCATAGTGATTGGTGAGATGGGGAAATCTCAAAGAAAAACTAGAAACTCTAATAAAGAACCAAATGGGAGGGGAGAAGCAAGATGACAGAGGATTAAGAGACTGAAATATCGAGGGAGGAGTCAAGATGGCGGAGAAGTAGCAGGCTGAGACTACTTCAGCTAGCCGGAGATCAGCTAGATAGCTTATCT
>NW_026741575.1:0-5035 GCF_022355385.1 Mustela nigripes
GGTGTAGGTTCTGAAGCCTGAAAACTGAGGTAGGGAAGAGATGATGACCTAAGGCCATGGCGGGTCTGATGTGCTCAGTGTGCGGTCAGCTGTCTGGGTGTTGGTCACGAGGTCCGGGCTCATGTTGTCAGACAGTGAATTAGTGCCCAGGTTAGACTATATATTTTGGGTGCATTCGAGTGCCGTGTAGGTTCTTATCTGAAGAACTCTTCAGGATATGAATAATGAGCGAGTCTGAGGCGCGTGCTCAGGCTTTTGTCTCTGGATTTTGTATCAGCGATGGCCATGGAATGTTGGGGAGGCCTCATGGGACGTGGACGAATCTTGCTATCTGTGGACTTGGCCCGATCCCAATTATTTTTCGTCAATTTGTGGGATGGGAGGACTCCTTTCAGGTTTGTTACCTCAGGTGTCCCACCAAAAGAGGAATTCCAAAGCAGAGCCCTGGGGAAGAGTGAAGGGACACCCCGAAATATGGTTAAAAATTGGGGCCTAGGGGCATGGAAAGCCCAAAATGCTCTCTCTCCATTCAGCCACTGAGAGGCCTTACCTGAGGACTGGGCTCTGGCTGAGGGTCACAATATGTGTTTGTGACCAATGTGGCCCGCAAGCATGGGCGGGGCCTCATGGGCCACACTGGTTTCAAGTACACTGAACCTTGGACAACATGCCAACCACAAGGTGTCTTGATATGGGGAAAGAGTTCTGATTTCTGCATCATTTTCAAACCCGGGCCGTGATTGGAGATAAGGTGTAGGTTCTGAAGCCTGAAAACCGAGGTTGAGAAGAAATGACGACCTAAGGCCATGGCGGGTCCGATGTGCTCAGTGTGCGGCCAGCTCCCTGGGTGGGGCCAGGAGGTCCTGGCTCAGGCTGTGTCAGAAAGGGCTGTAGTGCCCTGGTCAGCCTATATATTTGGGGTACAGCCGAATGGTGTGCCCTGTTGATCCTCATTTGGGGTTTCTTGGTAGCCCCAGAGGGCAATGTTTTTCTTCTGGAGGGCAGGCAGAGTGCTGCATTGTAGTTCTGGATTTCCAAACTGGAGGGCTTATGGGCCAGTAGTCTGAGGACGGAGGTCTGAGAACCCAAGCTAGGGCTCGGTTTCTGGGTGAGGATATGGCAGGCACAATCTACAGACCTGAATCGAGATCTCGTGCATCTGAAGTCAGGGCGAGGATCAGACGATCGCTCAGGTTGGACATTCTGTCCCTGATGGCCCCTTCTTGAAAGGGGGGTGGATCACGAGACCATGGGCGTTTCCCCACGATGGGAGTTGTGAGAAGCTCCCAACTGCAAAGATTCTTCTGCAGGACAATTGAGTCCTGTTGGTTGGTTCCAGGACAACGATTCCGAGCAGGGTTCTAAGGATGGATGGCTGGGTAGCCCACCTCGCATTCCAATTGTCTCCAAGCAACGAGAGAGGTTAGATCTGTAGGATCTGGGGGAGCAACCAAGGAGGCTGAGTTGAAATGGAATCTCCCGTGGATGTGTCCTAATTTGATTTTGTGTCTATGGAGACCTTGGAATGAATCGGTGGCACTGGGGCCCTGAAGCGTTCAGCTAAAGAGAGGCTTTCAAACAGACCATCGTGCAAGTTTCCCATGTTTAGATGAGATTTGTTCTGATGGGTGAGTAAAGAAACAGCCATATGCAGTTATTGAAATCCAGGTCTCTGAGGAGAGATGCCTGGAAACCAAAGCAATGGAACCGATAGGTGCCTAGGGCCCTGTTCGTTCCTTTTTACCTCTGGCGTCTTCAGTCTACGGGTCGGAATGCTGGTAGGTGCTCAGATGGGCCCAGATTGCCACTGTTTGTCCTGGAAGCCACAATATTTGGATGGCCTCAGGGACTTTGGAGGTTTATACTCTTTGTAGGGTTGTGGCCATTGGAATGGGCACATACAATTCCCTTGGAGAGGGCAAGCACTGTCGTCAGGTTTGGCTCCAGGGGCCTGAGCCTGTAGGGTGTGTAGGCCAGGGCTGTTTGGACAGTTGTCTGAAAACACAAACTCGGCTTATGTTTCAGGTCATAGGTATGGCAGGACTGATCTACAGACCATGAGGAGAACTTTTCGGGATTTTTGAAAAAAGGGCGAGTGTGAGGCGCTTGCTCAAGTTTTTGTCTCTGGATATCGTGTCAAGCATGGTCGTGAAACTTCCGGTTGACTTCATGGGAAATGGACGAGTCTTACTCTCTGGGGGTTTGGCCCCGCCCAAAGAGTTTGGGGTCATTCTGTGGGATGGAAGAAGTCTGTTGTTCTGTTCTTGTTGATTTGTTTTATTTTCTTTTTCAACCTCAGGTGTCCCACCAAATGAGGGATTCCAGAATAGAGCCCTTGAGAGGGGCGCCTGGACAACCAGAAATCGGGTTAAAAATTGGGGCCTAGGGACATGTCAAGCCCATTATGACATCTAATGGTCCAGCCACTGAGAGGACGTACTAGAGGACAGGACTCACGCTGAGGGTCACAATGCGTGTTTATGCCCTCCTCGCACTCAAGAATGGGCGGGGCCTCAGGGTGAATGCTGGTTTCTCCTACACTGAACGTTGGACAACATGCCAACCACAAGGTTTCTTGCCATGGGTAAGGAAGAGTTCTGATTTCTGCATCACAGTGATCCGTGCGCAGTGATTGGAGATAAGGCCAAGGTTCTGAAGCCTGAAAACTGAGGTAGGGAAGAGATGATGACCTAAGGCCATGGCGGGTCTGATGTGCTCAGTGTGCGGTCAGCTGTCTGGTTGTTGGTCACGAGGTCCGGGCTCATGTTGTCAGACAGTGCATTAGTGCCCAGGTTAGACTATATATTTTGGGTGCATTCGAGTGCCGGGTAGGTTCTGATCTGAAGAACTCTACAGGATATGAAGAATGAGGGAGTCTGAGGCGTGTGCTCAGGCTTTTGTCTCTGGATTTTGTATCAGCGATGGCCGTGGAATGTTGGGGAGGCATCAGGGGCCATGGACGAATCTTGCTCTCTGTGGATTTGGCCAGATCCCAATATTTTTTCGTCAATCTGTGGGATGGGCGGACTTCTTTCAGGTTTGTTAACTCAGGTGTCCCACCAAAAGAGGAATTCCAAAGCAGAGCCCTTGGGAAGAGTGAAGGGGCAACCCGAACTACGGTTAAAAATTGGGGCCTAGGGGCATGGCAAGCCCAATATGCTGTCTCTCCATCCAGCCACTCAGAGGCCTTACCTGAGTACTGGGCTCAGGTTGAGGGGTCACAATGTGTGTTTGTGACCAATGTGGCCTGCAAGCGTGGCGGGGCCTCATGGGCCACACTGGTTTCAACTACACTGAACCTTGGACAACATGCCAACCACAAGGTTTCCTGCCATGGGGATAGAGTACTGATTTCTGCATCATTTTCAAACCTGGGCCGTGATTGGAGATAAGGTCTAGGTTCTGAAGCCTGAAAACCGAGGTTGAGAAGAGATGACGACCTAAGGCCATGGCGGGTCCGATGTGCTCATTGTGCGGCCAGCTGTCTGGGTGGGGCCAGGAGGTGCAGGCTCAGGCTGTGTGAGAAAGTGCAAGCTGCCCAGGTTAGCCTATATATTGAGGTACAGCCGAATGGCGTGCATGTTGATCCTCATTTCGGGAATCTGGGTAGCCCGAGAGGGCAATGATTTTCTTCTGGAGGTCAGGCAGAGTGCTGCATTGTAGTTCTGGATTGCCAAACTGGAGGGCTTGTGGGCCAGTAGTCTAAGGACGGAAGTCTGTGAACCCAAGCTAGGCCTAGGTTTCTGGGTGAGGATATGGCAGGCACAATCTACAGACCTGAATCGAGATTTCGAGCATCTGAAGTCAGGGCGAGGATCAGACGATCGCTCAGGTTGGACATTCTGTCCCTGATGGCCCCTTCTTTAAGTGGGGTGGTTCACGAGGCCATGGGGGTTTTCCAATGTTGGGAGATGTGAGAAGCTCCCAACTGCAAAGATTCTTCTGCAGGACAATTGAGACCTGTTGGTTGGCTTAGGACAACGATTCGTTCAGGGTTCTAAGGATGGATGGCTGGGTAGCCCACCTCGCATTCCAATTGTCTCCAAGCAACAAGACAGGTTAGATCTGCTGGATCTGGGGGAGCAACCGAGGAGGCTGAGTTGAAATGGACTCTCCCGTGGATGTGTCCTAATATGATTTTGTGTCTATGGAGACCTTGGAATGAAGCGGTGGCACTGGGGCCCTGAAGGGTTCTCGTAAAGAGAGGATTTCACACTGCTCCATCGTGCAAGTTTCCCATATATACATGAGTTTTGTTCTGATGGGTGAGTCAAGAAACAGCCATATGCTGTTACTGAAATCCAGGCCTCTGAGGAGAGATGCCTGGAAGCCTAACCAATGGATCCGATAGGTGCCTAGGGGCCTGTTCGTTCCTTTTTATTTCTGGGGACATCAGTCTACGGGTCTGAGTGCCGGTAGGTGCTCAGATGGGCCCAGATTGCCCCAGTTTGTCCTGGGAAGCCACAAATATTGTGATGGCCTCAGGGACTTTGGAGGTTTATCCTCTTATAGGTTTGTGGCCATTGGAATGGGCACATACAATTCCCTTGGAGATGGCAAGCACAGTCGTCAGGTTTGGCTCCAGGGGCCTGAGCCTGTAGGGTGTGTAGGCCATGGCTGTTTGGACAGTTGTCTGAAAACACAAACTCGCCTTATGTTTCGGGTCATAGGTATGGCAGGACTGATCTACAGACCATGAGGATTATTCTTCGGGATATGATAAAAGGAGCAGTGTGAGGCACTTGCTCAAGTTTTTGTCTCTGGATATCGTATCACTCATGGTCGTGAAAATTCCAGGTGGCTTCATGGGAAATGGACGAGTATTACTCTCTGGGGGTTTGGCCCCGTCCAAAGAGTTTGGGGTCATTCTGTGGGATGGATGAAGTTTGTTGTTCTGTTGTTGTTGATTTGTTTTGTTTTGTTTTTCAACCTCAGGTGTCCCACCTAATGGGGGATTCCAGAGTAGAGCCCTGGAGAGGAGCGACTGTACAAGCAGAAATCTGGTTAAAAATTGGGGCCTAGGGACATGTCAAGC
>NW_026741576.1:0-5032 GCF_022355385.1 Mustela nigripes
TTTGGTGTCTTACTGAGGGAAGGGGAGACCGCGTTTTACCGTGTCAGGGTTCCTGTCAAAACATGGATTCCAGAGATGGGTTCTGGGTCCTGGTGCCTGGATAATCCCACCAAGGCTTAGGATTGGGCCAAGGGGAATGACAGGCCTGCTCTGTGGGTCCTGGTCAAGCTCCCATGGGGGCTTGTTGGAAACGGGTCTCAGGGTGAGGGTCACAATGCCTGTTTGTGCCCAGCTTCCCATTCTGAGTGGGTGCTGTCTCTTGTTACATGCACCTGGATTCCAATATGAGGATTGAAAAACCATCTCAACATTTAGTTTTCCTGCCATGGGGAATGAGGTGTATACTTTTTTTCTGCAGGTTCCCTTGTGGGCAGGAATTTGAGCTATGTTCTGGGACATGTACCTGAATACCCAGGTTGGTTCAAAATGAAATACTCAGGTCAAGGCAGGTCACACCTGTAGGATATGGGGCCCACTCTTTGTATAGCTGCCAGGTGGTCGGGGCTCGGGCTGTGTCAGACAAAGCATTAGTGCACAGGTGGCCTATTATATTGGGGTGCTATAGAGGGCCATGCAGGTGGATCCTCATGTGGATTTTCTGCACAGACTCACAGGGCACTTCTTCTTTCTGGTGGGCAGGCAGAAGGCCTCATTGTGGCTCCCAAATTCCCAATATGGAGGGCTTACAGGCGATGAGTGTGAGGACAGAAATCTGAATAGACAAGCTACATTTAAGCTCAGTGCCGAGCACATGGCCTTTCCAATGTGCAGCAATTTTTTTTTTATATCTCCAGCACCTGAGTATGGGTGAGGTAAGATGTCTGCTCACGCTGGAGTTTGTATCTATGATGGCCAATGAACGAGATATCCAGCACCTGAGTAAGGGTGCATGAATGATGTTTGCTCACACTGGAGGTTGTGTCTATGATGACCAACAAATGGAGAGGTGGCTTCAAGAGGCCTTGGAGGATTCCCCACCCTGATGCTTGTGAGATGCTCCAAACAGCAAGGTTGATTTTTCTACTGGATAGGTGGAGTCTGATTTGTTTGCTCCAGGGTCCCCCATGTGAAAAGTTTAGGTAGCAGAGCTCTTCTGCATGGATGCCTGGAAAGCACACCTCCATTGACCATTGCAGCTGAGGAACATGGCAGGTTCCTTCTGGTGGCTCTGGGGTGAAGTACGAAGGCCTTGAATTGACAAGGAATCTCTTGCAGATGGGTCACAATGCTGGTTTTTACCATAGGTAGATCATAGAATGTGTTGTTGGCCATGGAGGATTCTCCTAACCTGAGGGTTTAACACAGGTCGAAGAGCACGGTTTCCTTCTGGGGACAGGAGATGTAGTGTTGTGTAGCTCAGGGACCACATGTTGTATCATAAGTTTGTATTCCAGAACAGGCCTCTGAAGACAGATGCCTGACAACCTAACCTAGGGTTCCAATGAGGTCCTAGGGGCATGATAGGTTCTATATTCATACTCAGGACAGTTGACTTCGGTTTCTGCCTGGATGTAGGTGATCAGGGTGTTTCAGACTGCACATTTGTGTCCAGGTCAGCCTCCAATATTCTGGTGGGCTCAGGTGCTTTGCAGTTTTCTCCTAATCTGGAGAGTTTTGGCGACTGTGATGGGCAAAGTTTCCTTGGGGATGGCAGGCATAGTCCTGTGGTGTGGCTCCAGAGACCCAATCCTGGAAGGCATGTGAGCCATATTTTTGTGAGATAAGTCTGCAAACACAAACTCAGGTTAGGGTTAGTGGCAAGGTTGTCTCAGGGCAATGCGTAGACCTGGAGGGTTGCTCATCAGGAACAGTAATTCGAGTGACTTGAAGGCACAATCACAGGTTTTTATATATGTATTGTGTGTCCAGGATGGCCTCGGAATGCAGGTGTGGTCTCATGGGTCCATGGTATATTTTTCCTCTCTAAGGATAATGGCGGCTCCCAATAGTTGAATGGCTTTTTGGAGTGGGAATAGTGTTGTTTTCCATCTTAGGGGTGCCCCAAAACAGGGATTCCAGAGATAGGCTCTGGGTCTGGGTGCCTAGAAAATCCCACCAAGTGTTAGTATTTGGCCATAGGGGCATCCCAGGCCTGCAACGCGGGATCCTGGTGGTGCAACTGAGAGGGCTTGTTTGAAACCATGCCCTGAGGGTCACAATGCCTGAGGGTCACAATGCCTCTTTCTGCCCAGGGCGGCCCTCAGGAGTGGGCCTGGTCCCATTGCCCATGTGATGGCTCCCACCATGAGGGATGAAAACCCATTCAAATGGCCAGGTTTCCAGCCATGGAGACAGAGGAATTCTCTATTGGGCTTCAGGATCCCCCATTGGCAGGGATTCCAGCAAAGGTCTGGGGACAGATGCCTGAATACCAAGGATGGGTAGAGATGACAGATTTAGGCCATGGCCGTTCTCACATGTTGGATATGGGCCCTGATCTCTGGAGGGCCGACAAGAGGTCTGAGCTAAGGCTCTTTCAGACACAGCACTAGTGGCCAGGGCAACCTATAAATCGGGATTCCCTCGAGGGCCGAACAGATTGATCCTCATGT
The DNA here is from genome assembly GCF_022355385.1 of Mustela nigripes. Lineage (NCBI taxonomy): Eukaryota > Metazoa > Chordata > Mammalia > Carnivora > Mustelidae > Mustela > Mustela nigripes. The sequence continues at coordinate 2,553 of NW_026741576.1, forward strand.
GGGGATTCTGTGCAGACTCACCAAACACTTCTTCTTTCTATGGGGCAGGCAGAATGCTGCATTGTGGCTCCAGAATTCCCTATTAAGAGGGATTGGGGACAAGTAGGGTGAGAATGCAATTGTAAACACCAGCTAACCTTAAATTGAGTGCCAAGCATAAGGCAGTTCCAATGTGCAGCAGCTTATACGAGTTATCCAGCACTTGATTAAGGGCAACTCTCACATATTTGCTCACACTGGAGTTTGTATCTATGATGGCCGACAAATGGAGGGGTGGCTTCAAGAGGCCATGGAAGATTAACCAGGCTTAGGATTGTGAGATGCTCCAAACAACAAGGTTTCCTTTAATTGACAGATGGGGTCTGGTTTGTTTCCTCCAGTGTCCCCCATGTGGAAAGTTTGGGTAGCAGAGCCCTCCTGCACGGATGACTGGAAAGCACATGTCCAATGACCATTGCAGCTGAGGAACATGACAGGTTCGTTCTGGTGGCTCTGGGGCGAAGTACCATGGACTTGAGTTGATATGGAATCTCTTGCAGAGGTGTCCCAATACTGGTGTGTTACCAGGAAGGTCTTAGAATGTGCTGGTGGCTAAGGGGCCATAAAGGATTCTCCTACTGTGAGGGCTTGGCACAGGTCGATGTGCACAGTTTACTTCTTGGGAAAGGAGATGTTCTGTTTTGTGGCTCAGGGTACATATGTTGTATCCTAACTTGGTATTCAAGAACAGGCCTCTGAGGACAGATGCTTGAAACCTAATCTAGGCTTCCAATGATGTCCTAGGTACACGTCAGGTTCAATTTTCTGACTAAGGACCATTGACTTGGGTGTCTGTCTGGATGTAGGTGATCAGGGTGTTTCAGACTGTGCTTTGTATGCAGAGCCACATCCAATATTTGGGTGGGCTCAGGGTCCTTGCAGGTTTCTACTAATCAGAAGGCTTTGGGCAACTGTGATGGGCACAGTTTCCTTGGGGATGGCAGGCCTAGTCCTGTGGTGAGGCTCCAGAAACCCCATCTTGGAAGGCATGAGACCCATGGTTTTGAGAAAGAAATCTGCAAACACAAATTCTTGTTAGGGTTAGTGGCGTGGAGGTAACAGACCCAATGCATAGACCTGGAAGGCAGCTTGTCAGGAACTGTAATTAGGGTGATGGGAAGGCAGTAGTGTCCAGGATGGGCTCAGAATGCAGGTGTGGCCTCATGGTTCAATGGGAGGCTTTTCCTCTCTAAGGATCCTGGTGGCTCTCCATAGATTGGTGGCTTTTTTGGTGAAGAAAATAGTGTTTTTTTTTTCCATCTTAGGGGTGCCCCAAAACAGGGAAGAGTGCTGTTTTCCAACTTAGTGGTACCCCAAAACAGGGATTCAGAGACGGGCTCTGGGTCTGGGTGCCTGGGAAATCCCACCAAGGGTTAGGATTTGGGCATAGGGGCATTCCAGGCCTGCAATGCAGGATCCTAGTGGTGCAGCTGAGAAGGCTTGTTTGAAAGAATGTTCAGGCTGAGGGTCACAATCCCTGTTTGTGCCCAGGGTGTCCTACAGGAGTGGGCGTGGTCTCATTGGCCATGCAGCTGGCTCCCACTTTGAGGGTTTGGCACCCATTGCGACAGCCAGGATTCCTGCCATGGAAAGAGGAGTTCTCTATTGTGCATCAGGTACCCCATTGGCAGGGTTTCCAGCAAAGATCTGGGGAAAGGTGCCTGAATACCAAGGATGTGTAGAAATGATGGACTTGGGCCATGACCAGTCTCACATGCTGGTAATGGGGCATGCTCTCTTGGTGGCTTACACTTTGTTGGGGCTCATGATCTGTCAGACACAGCCTGAGTGGCCATGCCAGTCTATAAATTGGGGATCCCTTGAGGGCCGATCATATCTATCCTTATGAGGGGTTTCTGGGTAGACTCACCAGATGCCTCTTCTTTCTATGGGGAAGTCAGAATGCAGCGTTGTGGCGCCAGAATTCCCTATCATGAGGGCTTGGGGACTAGTAAGGTGAGGATGGATTTGTAAACACAAGATGTGGTTTAATTCAGTCCCAAGTGGAAAGCAGTTCCCATGTGCAGCGGCTTATTAGAGATATCCAGCAGCCGAGTAAAGGTGGATGTCAGGTATTTGCTCACTCTGTAGTTTGTGTCTATGATGACTGGCAAATAGAGAGGTGGCTCCAAGTAGCCATGGAGGATTTCTCAAGCCAAAACTTGTGAGATGTTCCAAACAGCAAAGTTTCCTTCTACAGGACAGTTGGAGTCTGGTTTGTTTGTTCCAGGGTCTCCCATGTGGAAAGTATGGGTAGCAGAGCCCTCCAACTTGGATGCCTGGAAAACACAACTCCATTGACCTTTGAAGCTTAGGAACATGACAGGTTCGTTCTCGTGGCTCTGGGATGAAGTACCCAGGCCTTGAGTTGACAGTAATCTCTTGCAGTTCAGCCACAATGCTAGTTTTATATGAGGGAGATCTTAGAATGTGCTGGTGTC
>NW_026741577.1:0-5031 GCF_022355385.1 Mustela nigripes
TGACTCTCTCTGCTTGACTTATTTCACTTAGCATAATCTCTTCCAGTCCCGTCCATGTTGCTACAAAAGTTGGGTATTCTTCCTTTCTGATGGAGGCATAATACTCCATAGTGTATATGGACCACATCTTCCTTATCCATTCGTCCGTTGAAGGGCATCTTGGTTTCCACAGTTTGGCGACCGTGGCCATTGCTGCTATAAATATTGGGGTACAGATGGCCCTTCTTTTCATTACATCTGTATCTTTGTGGTAAATACCCAGGAGTGCAATTGCAGGGTCATAAGGAAGTTCTATTTTTAATTTCTTGAGGAATTTCCACACTGTTCTCCAAAGTGGCTGCACCAACTTGCATTCCCACCAACAGTGGAAGAGGGTTCCCCTTTCTCCACATCCTCTCCAACACATGTTGTTTCCTGTCTTGCTAATTCTGGCCATTCTAACTGGTGTAAGGTGATACCTCAATGTGGTTTTAATTTGAATCTCCCTGATGGCTAGTGATGATAAACATTTTTTCATGTGTCTGATAGCCATTTGTATGTCTTCACTGGAGAAGTGTATATCACTAGTTTTTGATGTAATGCTCCAAGATTCGCTGTTTACATATAACACCCAGTGCTCCATGCAATAGTGCTCTCCTTAATACTCCCCACCAGCCTCACCCATCCCCCCACCCCTCTCCCCTCTAAACCCTAAGTTTGTTCCTTGGAGTCCACAGTCTCTCATGGTTCATTACCCCTTCCGATCCCCACCCCCTTTTCTTTTCCTTTCCTTCTCCTAATGTCCTCCATGTTATTCGTTATGTTCCACAAGTAAGTGAAGCCATATAATAATTGACTTTTTCTGCTTATTTCACTCAGCATAATCTCTTCCAGTCCCATCCATGTTGATGCAAAAGTTGGGTATTCATCCTTTTTGATGGCTGAGTAATATTCCATTGTATATACGATCACATCTTCTTTTTTTTTTTTTTTAAAGATTATTTATTTATTTTGACAGACAGAAATCACAGGGAGGCAGAGAGGCAGAGAGAGAGGAAAGGAAGCAGGCTCCCCGCTGAGCAGAGAGCCCGATGTGGGGCTCGATCCCCGGACCCCGGGATCATGACCTGAGCCGAAGGCAGAGGCTCCAACCCACTGAGCCACCCAGGCGCCCCACGATCACATCTTCTTTATCCATTAGTCTGCTGAAGGATATCTTGGCTCTTTCCAGATTTGGCTATTGTGGTCATTGCTGTTATGAAAATTGGGATATATATGGCCCTTCTTTTCACTACATCTGTATCTCTGGGGTAAATACCCAGTAGTGCAATTGCTGGATCATTGGATAGTTCTATTTTTAGTTTTTTGAGGAGCCTCCACACTTTTTTCCAAAGTAGCTGCATCAACTTGCATTCCCACCAACAGTGCAAGAGGGTTCCCCTTTTTCACATCCTCTTCAACTTTTGTTGTTTCTGACCTTGTTAATTTTTGCCATGCTAACTGGTGTAATTTGGTATCTCAATGTGATTTTGATTTGAATCTCCCTAGTGGCTAATGATGATGAACATTTTTTCATGTGATTGTTAGCCATTTGTATGTCTTCATTGGAGAGGTGTCTGTTCATGTCTTTTGCCCATTTTTTGACTTGACTATCTATTTTTTGGGTGTTGAGTTTGAGAAGTTCTTTATAGATCTTGGATATCAGCCCTTTGTCTGTAGTGTCATTTGTAACTATATTCTTCCATCCCATGGGTTGCCTCTTTGTTTTGTTGACAGTTTCCTTTGTGGTGAATAAACTTTTTATCTTGTTGAAGTCCCAGAAATTCATTTTTCACTTTTATTTCCCTTGCCTTTGGATACATGTCTTGAAAGAAGTTGCTGTACCACTTCTTCATCTATTCATCTATCATTGGACATTTGGGTTGCTTCTAGAACTTGGCAATAGTAAAAAATGTTACTATAAATATCCCTTTGGCTTAGTGTTTTTGTATTTTGCAGGCAAATAGTAGTACAATTACTGGATCATAAGATAATTCCCTTTTTAACTTTTTGAGAAACCTCCATACTGTTTTCCACAGTGGGCTGTGCCAGTTTGCTTTCTTACCAACAATGCATCATTACCATCCTAACCAACACCTGTTGCTTCTTGTGTTGTTAATTTTAGTCATTCTGACAGGTGTGAGAGATATCTCATTGTAGTTTTGATTGCATTTCCCTGATGATCAGTGATGTTGAGTCTTTTTTAATGAGTCTGTTGGCCATCTGGATGTCTTCTTTGGAGAAATGTCTGTTCATGTCTTATGCCCTCTTTTTAATTGGATTATTTTGGTTGTTGACTTGTATCTTTTTTAATATTTTGAATGTTAACTTTTTATCAGATATACTATTTACAAATATATTTTGTATTCTGTAGGTTGTCTTTTAGTTTTGTTGATGGTTTCCTTTGTTAGGCAAAAGCTTTTTATATTTATGTAGTCCCAATAGTTTATTTTTGCTTTTATTTCCCTTGCCTCAAGAAACATATCTAGAAAAATATTGCTACTGCCAGTCAGAGAAATTACTACCTGTGCTCTCTTCTGGGAATTTTATTATTTCAAGTCTCATGTTTATATCTTTAATCTATTTTGAGTTTATTTTCATGTGTGGTGGAAGAAAGTGATTCACTTTCTTTTGCATGTAGCTGACCAGTTTTCCTGAAACCATTTATTGAAAACAGTTTTTCCCATTGCATATTCCTTCCTCTTTTGATGAAAATTAGTTGACCATAGATTTGAGGATTCTCTATTCTGTTTCATGGATTTATAGGTCTATTTTTTGTGCCAGTACCATAAAGTTTTGATTACCACATCTCTATAGAATAACTGAAAATCTAGAATTGTGTTACCACGAATTTTTCTTTTTTAAAATTGCTTTGGTGATTCAGGGTCTTTCATGGTTCCATCAAATTTCATAATTGTTTGTTCTAGTTCTGTAAAAAATGCTGTTAGTATTTTGATAAGAATTACATTAAATCTATAGATTGCTCAGTAGTACAGACATTTTAAAAGTATTTGTTCTTCCAACCAATGAGCATGGAATCTTTTTCTATATCTTTGTGTCATCTTGAATATCTTTCACCAATGTTTTATAGTTTTCAGACTATAGATCTTTTACCTCTGTGGTTAAGTTTATTTCTAAGTATTTTATTATTTTTGGTTCAATTGTAAATGGTATTGTTTTCTTAATTTCTCTTTCTGCATCTTCATTATTAGTGTATAGAAATGAAATAGATTTCTATACGTTGACTTTATGTTGTGATTTTTCTGAATTCATTTATTCAGAATTCATTTATTTCAGAATTCATTTATTTCAGAATTCACTTATTCAGAATTCATTTATTCATGAATTCATTTATTCATTTAGTAGTTTTTTGGTGGAGTCTTTAGAGTTTTCTCAATATAGTATCATATTATCTGCAAATAGAGAAAGTTTTACTTCTTCCTTACTGATTAGATGCATTTTATTTGTTTTTGTTGTCCGATTGTTGTGGCTAGGTCTTCCACTACTGTGTTGAATAAAAGTGGTGACACTGGACATCCTTCTCTTGTTCCTGTCCTTAGGGGAAAAGTTTTCAGTTTTTCCCCCTTGAGGATGATGTTTACTGTGCATTTTTCATATAAGGTCTTTATTATGTTGAAGTATGTTCTTTATAGACCTATTTTGTTAAGGATTTTTATCATGAGTGGATGATATAATTTTTCAAATGCTTTTTCTGCTTCTATTGAAATGATCAAATGGTTTTTACCCTTTCTCTGAATGATATGATGTATCACATTGACTGATTTCTAAATATTGAACCACCTCTACATCCCAGGAATAAATCCCCTTTGATGGTGATGAATTATATTTTTTAAAGTAGTGTTGGCTTCCGTTTGCTTGTATTTTGTTGAGAATTTTTGCATCTATGTTCATACTGGTCTGTAGCTCTTTTCTAGTGGTGTCTTTATTTGTCTTTAGTATCAAGGTAACACTGGCCTCATAGAATGAATTTGGAAGTTTTCCTTCCTCTTCTACTTTGTTGAATAGTTTGAGAAGAATAGGTACTACTCTTTTTAAAATTTTTGGTAGAATTTCCCTGCGAGGCCATCCGATCCTAAACTTTTGTTTAGGTTTATTCATTACTGGTTCAATTTCACTTCCAGTAATTGGTCTGTTCAAATTTTCTTTCTTCCTGTTTCAGTTTTGGTAGGCTATATGTTTCTAGAAATTTGTTCATTTCTTCTAGGTTGTCCAATTTGTTAACATATATTTTTTCTTAATATTCTGTTACAATTGTTTTTATTTCTGTGGTGTTTGTTGTTATATCTCCTCATTCATTTGTGATTTTGATTTGAGTCCTCTCTCTTGTTCTCTCTTTTGTTTTTGTTTTTGTTGTTTATGAATCTAGAGAGATTTATCAGTTTTGTTGATCTTTTCAAGGAACCTTCTCCTATTCCTCAGAAAGTTAAAAATAGAACTACCCTATGATCCAGCAATCACACTACTAGGTATTTATCCCCCAAATGTGAAAATACTAATTTAAAAGTATACATGCACTACAATGTTTATTGCAGCATTATCTACAATAGCTAAATTATAGAAATAAACAAAAACAAAAGTTATAGAAACAGCCTGTGTCCATCAACTGATGAATGGATAAAGAAGATGTGGGTGTGTGTGTGTGTGATGTACTATATGGTGATGAAAATAACATAATACAAATATTTTAAAAAACTTAAGATCCTGAATATCAACGTTTTGTCTGTACTGTCATTTGCAAATATGTTCTCCCATTCCCTGGGTTGCCTCTTTGTTTTATTGACTGTTTCCTTTGCTGTGCAGAAGCTTTTGATTTTGATAAAGTCTCAAAAGTTCATTTTCGCTTTTGTTTCCTTTGTCTTTGGAGACATATCTTGAAAAGTTGCTGTGCCTGATATCGAAGAGATTACTGCCTTTGTTCTCCTCTAGGATTCTGATGGATTCCCGACTCACATTGAGGTCTTTTATCCATTTTGAGTTTACCTTTGTGTACGG
>NW_026741578.1:0-5030 GCF_022355385.1 Mustela nigripes
CAACATGGATGGAACTAGAGGGTATCATGCTTAGCGAAATAAGTCAAGCAGAGAAAGACAACTATCATATGATCTCCCTGATATGAGGAAGTGGTGATGCAACATGGGGGCTTAAGTGGGTAGGAAAAGAATAAATGAAACAAGATAGGATTGGGAGGGAGACAAAACATAAGTGACTCTTAATCTCACAAAACAAACTGAGGGTTGCTGGGGGGAGGGGGTTTGTGAGAAGGAGGTGGGATTATGGACATTGGGGAGGTTGTGTGCTTTGGTGAGTGCTGTGAAGTGTGTAAACCTGGTGATTCACAGATCTGTACCCTTGGGGATAAAAATATATGTTTATAAAAAATAAAAAATCCAAAATAAATAAATAAATAAATAATGATGCGATTAAGGTAAAAAAAAAAAAAAGGAATGGAGCAAGTATGCCCAATAGTATTACTTCTACTTCATATCATGCTGGAATTCTAGCTAGTTCAATAAGATGAGTAAAATAAATAAAATAAATATATATTGGGAAGGAAGGAATAAATTATATTTTTTCAATAGATGATATGAGTGTACATACAGCAATGCCTAAAACTGGAACTATATGTTAGTATAGCAAGATCACAAGATACAAGATTAAAATGCAAAAGTCAATTGTTTTTCAGTTTTATGGGCAAAAATAATATTCCTTTAATAAATCACAATGTGACAAAAAAATCATTTACAATAGCATCACAAAAAATGAAATGCTTAGGTAAAGTCTAATAGATATGACTAGGATTTATATGTAGCGAACAACAAAACTTCAATAAAAGAAATCAAAGATTTAAATAAATGGAGAGATATTCTACTTTATGAATTAGAACACTCAATACTGTTTAGATGTCTATTGTTTCCAACTTGATCTACAGATTGAAATTAGTCTACACAAAAATCTTAACAAGTTATTTTTTTTATCTATCATCAACCTGATTCTATAATTTTTTATAAATGCAAATACTTAGAACAAACACAATACTAAAGAACAGGTGACAGACTTACAATAAAAAATTGTAAAACTTCCTATAGAGTGACAATCATTCAGTACCAAGACAGTAATCAGGACATCATGGTATTGGGGCAACTGGCTAACTTAGTTGTTAGAGAATGCAACTCTTGATTATGATTGTGAGTTTGAGTCCTACATTGGGGGTCAAGATTACTTAAAAAAATAAAATCTTAAAAAAAAATCCAGGTATTGGCAAAAGAACAGACCCATTTATCAATGGATCAGAATAATCCAGAAATACACCTATACAAATAAAGTTTACTAAGTTATGACAATGGAGTAAAAGCAGTTCAATCAAGAAAGGCTTTTTGTTTCATATTCTTTCATGAGATGATCAGTCAGGTGTATTTATAATAAGAGACAGAGAAGAAACTCAGAAAAAAAAAAGTTGACTATACTCATAGTTGCTAGAGACAGGAGGTGCAGCACACAACATAGGGCCACATAAGAAAGACACCGGGATGGTCAGGAGACACAAGATAGAAATGGGGGGGAAGGTTAAGGTCATGACTTTTATTGGGATTTTTGCAGGAAAGGCATAAAGACAAGATAAACATCTTGGAATTGGATAATTTGAATAATTTTGGTGGGCTTTGGACTATAGAGTTGTTCCCTACTTATTTGGTACCTGGATCTGGAATATTTAAGAAAGACGAAACATACAGACCAAATAGAGGAGAGGGCACTTTGCAATCTCTAAAATTTGGCTAGCCCAGAGAGAGGCAGTCTCTCCTCGACATAATTTTTTTTAAGATATCAAAGCATTACAATAAACAGAAAATAAAGAATACACTTTAAACAAGTTGTGCTGGAAAAATTGGATATCCATAAAAATGAATACAAACACACCTTATACCTTTCATAAATTGAAGTCAAATGGAGCACAGACCTAAGTATAAAACTGTAAAACTCTGAGGAAAAAAGTAGGAAAAATTGTAGACAAACTATGTGTGGTGAGGACTTTTCAGTTCCAACATCAGAAACATAATCAAGAATGAACTGAGAAATCAGACTTTCTTAAAATTAAAACCTTCTTTTTTTTCTTTTTTAAACCTTCTGTTTTGTAAAAGACACTACCAAGGGAATGAAAAGACAAGCCAAAGATCGGCAAAGGTATTTGGAAAATGTATCTGATAAAGGACTTGTATCAAAAATATATAAAGAACACCTGAAGTTCAGATATGAAATAATGAACAACACAATTGAATTTTTTAAATCCCCCAAAAAGATTTGAATGGACACCTCACCCAAGAAGATATTCAGATAACAAATAAACATGGGAACAGATGCTCAACATAATTTCTCATTAGGTAATTTCACATTATAGTAACAATGTGTACAACTATATACCTATTAATATGGATAAAATCTTTAAAAAACAACAAATCTCCCCAAATCTGAGAACTCCAAATGTCAACAAGAATACAAAACAAAAATTCATTCATTTCTAGGTAGGAATACAAAACAGGACATTCATTTTGGGGATAGTTTACAATTTTTTACAAAGCTGGACATAGTCTCAGCATATGATCCAACAATCATATTCCTGGTTATTTATCCAACTTACCTGAAAACTTGTGTTCCCACGAAAAGCTACAAACTAATGTTTATAGAGCTTTATTCATATTGCCAAAACTAGAAGTAATCAAAATATCTTCCAGTAGGTAACTGGATACATGAGCTATTGTATATCCAGACACTGGAATATTATTCAGCAATATGAATAAGGGATCTATTAAATCATAAAAATACATGAATGAACTCTAAGTGTGTATTTTTAAGTTAAACTGCTTTGAGAAGGCTGCATATTTTGTGATTCCTATTATAAGTCAAACCTATAAATGTAATAAAAATCAGTGGTTACCAGAGGATTGTGGGGAATTGAGGAGGCTTGAAAAAATGAGGCACAGGGAATTGTTAAGAATAGAACTACTAATGGATAGGATATCCTTAAGTGTGGGTACATAGCACTATCTTTTTGTCAAAACCTATTAAACTTCAGAGCGTGAAGAGGTAATTTTAATGTATGCAAATTAAAAAAAAAACTTTTGTGAGGTCAGGGAAATTTCAGGATGGAATGCATAATGCAACAAAACCAGTTAACTATATTATGAATATATAAAGTCATCTCACTAAAAGAGGTGGAGGAATAAGTTTCAGACCTAAGTAACTTTGGAAATGAGTGGTCTGTAAGACTAAAGGCAAAAAGACCTGTACAGAAATACTAAGTTGATAAATAACTTTCCTATGGTTGTATGGGTTAACAATTCTAATATTTTTATACACATACATGGGAATTGAACAATTAAGTAAACAGATGGCAAGTGGTAGGAACCAGATCTGTCACTATCAGAGAGGGAGTTTACAGTTAAGCACAGGAAGGAGGCTAGAATGATGCATGTGGTAAAGGATTAGAGTAGGAGCCATCAGTGTGGACTGATGTTAATTTAGCTTAATATAGATAAAGATGGTTGCATATAGAAATATTTTAAATATCTGTATATACATTTTTATTATACACCCATATATCCCCTTGTTTTGTCAGCTGAGGGAGCCAAGAAGCAACAACACCCTAGTAGCAATAAGCACATGTATAATATCTAGATTTTGTTTTCTAATATTCTCCAGTAAGGGAACCAGGGTTACTTGGAGATACAGCTGAGGGAAGACTGGGACAGGAAATGTACAAGGTGAAACTGGAGCACCTTATACTGCCAGAATGAAAGGAAGTGCAAAAATAAAAATAAAATAATAAAATAAAATAAAATAAAATAAAAAAACACAACACAATAATGGTGTATGCCAAAGGAACATAGTATTCCACTGAAAGAGTTCCCGGTGAGCAAAGTTGGAACGATTTCAACAAGTTAATTTAAGTAATATTGGATTATAACCCAAGTGTAAATTAAATATCCATGAGTTTATGATGGTATACATAAAAATTAAATAAATAAAAGGGGGACTAAGGACAAACCTTTCTTGCATAAGAACTCCAAATATTTTATATAGCTACTCCACTTTAATTGAAGGAGATCATAATTCCCACTCATTAAGTGTGAGTTAAGCATAGTAAGTTCATTCTAAGGAGTGCAGTCTAGAAAGAGAGAAAAAGAGTAAGTCTATATGGAGGAGAAACCTGGACAACACTACCTCAGTTTGTTAAATCAAGGTTAACATCAATAGAGATGCCATGTTAACAGTATGTGCTCTTGATATGATTTGATAAAAATGGTGCTTTACTTCTGTGTTCCTCCCACATCAGAGTATACATATATCTGTGTTTTTCCCACACAGGAAGTATACATACAACTTTTGGTTGCTTCAAACTATTTTTTTAAGAGAAAGTGTTGCCTCCTGATGGTGCACAGGAGAAGAATGAGGCACAAACAAGTCAGCTGCAAGACAACTGGACCAGGAGAGAACAGTTGAAAAGACTGTCACCTCAAACAACTCCTTGGTCTCATATTTATTAGAAAGTGAGTAACAATCAATAAAGAAGCCAGGGTCCAAAATCAAGAATTCAACACTTAACTGACTGAGCTACCCAAGCACCCCTCCTTCAAACTATTTTTAAAAATCATCACAAATATATACTATTACTATACTATTATTTTATGACATAGCAGCACTAACTTTTGCCATCATAATAGCTTGCATTTTTTAAAAAGATTTTATTTATTTGACAGACAGAGATCACAAGTAGGCAGAGAGGCAGGCAGAGAGAGAGGGGGAAGCAGGCTCCCTGCCGAGCAGAGAGCCCAACACGGGGCTTGATCCCAGGACCCTGAGATCACGACCCGAGCCGAAGGCAGAGGCTTAACCCACTGAGCCACCCAGGTGCCCCAATAGCTTGCATTTTTCCCATCATGGTAGTACAAGATCACAGCTTTTTAGTTTGCAACAATTAGTTTCATATTATTTTTACTGAGTACTTCTCTATTGCATAAAAAGAGCATTAAGAAGGAAGTGCGCGTAGGGGAGAGGGGGGCGCGGG
>NW_026741579.1:0-5029 GCF_022355385.1 Mustela nigripes
TGGTCTGAAATTCTCCTTTTTGGTAGGGTCTTTGCCTGGTTTGGGGAGCAGGGTAATGCTGGCTTCATAGAAAGAGTCAGGAAGTTTTCCTTCTGCTTCAATTTTTTTGAAACAGCTTGAGGAGAATAGGTGTTATTTCTTCTTTGAAAGTTTGGTAGAATTCTCTGGGGAATCCATCAGGTCCTGGGCCCTTGTTTTTTGGGAGGTTTTTGATCACCGCTTCAATCTCGTTACTAGTTATTGGTCTATTCGGGTTGTCAATTTCTTCCTGATTCAATTTTGGGAGTTTATATTTTTCCAGGAATGCATCCATTTCATCTAGGTTGCTTAGCTTATTGGCACATAACTGTTGATAATAACTTCTGATGATTGTTTCTACTTCCTTGGTGTTCATTGTGATCTCTCCCTTTTCATTCATAATTTTATATATTTGAGCTTTCTCTCTTTTCTTTTGGATTAGTGTCACCAATGGTTTATCGATCTTACTGATTCTTTCAAAAAACCAGCTTCTAGTTTCATTGATATGTTCTACTGTATCTTTGGTTTCTACCTCATCCATCTCAGCTCTTAAGGAAAAGGTTGAATGGACAGGAATTTCTAATCAGAGATGTCAGGTAACTGCACCCAAATGGGATCAGATATATACCAAAATAAAATGTCTATTTCTTTCTTGATTGCAAAATGTAAGTGGTACCATGTCACCCATCAATAATGCCCATTTGGTGCAAATCAATTCTACAATGAGGTATAACTGCAAACTGTCAGAATGGCTAAAATTGACAACACAATAAACAACAGTTTTTGGCAAGGATGTGCAGAAAGGGAAACCCTCTTGCCCTGTTGGTGGGAATACAAACTGGTATAGCCATTCTGGAAAACAGTATGGAGGTTCCTCAAATAGTTGAAAATAGAATGCCCTATGATCCCATAATCGCACTGCTAGGTATTTACCCAAAGAACACAAAAATATGAATTCAAAGGAATACACCCACTGCAATGTTTATAGCAATCTTGTCTACAAATCCAAACTATGGAAACAGCCCAAGTGTCCATCATCTTATTTGAGATTTTATATATATATATGTCCCTCTCCTAACCTCTAACTACTTTCAAAACTATAACACAGTTCTGTTAGCTAGAGTTACCATGATGGACATGACATCTCCATGACTTATTTATTTTATAACTGGAAATTCATGCCTTTTGACACTTTTGACCATTTCATCCACTCCCCACCCACTTACTCAGGATACTACCAATCTGCTCTGTATATCCACCACCTTGGTTCGGTTTTTGTCTTGTTTTTAAGATTACACATATAAGGGGAATCATATGGTATTTATCTTCCTCTGTTTGACTCTTTTCCCTGATTATAATGCCCTCAAGGTCCACCCATGCTGTCATGAATGGCAAGATTTCATTCTTTACTACAGCTGAATAAAATCCTATTATATATGTGTGTATACACACACACACACACGTATATATAGCACAATTTCTTTTTTATTTCATTTTAATTCTAGCATAGTTAATACACAGTGTTATTTTTTTCCAGTCATACAATATAGTGATTCAACACTTCCTTACATCACCAAGTGCAACACCATTTATCCATTCATCCACTAATGAACATCTATCTAGGTAGTTTTCATGTCTTGGTTACTGTAAATATGCCACAAAATGAAGTGGGGGTGTGTATATATTTTTAATTTGTGTTTTTATTGCCTTCAGAAAATTCTCAGAAGTGAAATTCATGGATCATATAGTAGTTCTATTTTTAATATTTCAAAGAACCTCCATCCTATTTTCTACAGTGACTACCCCTATTTACATCCCCACCAAGAGTGCATAGGGTTGCCTTTTCTCCACATCGTCACCAGCACTTGCTTCTTGTCTATTGGATACTGACCATTCCAAAAGGCATGAGGTAATATCTTAATGTGGTTGTAATTTCTGTTTCCCTGGTGATTACTGATGTTGAGCACTTTTAAAAAAATCTTTTTAAGATAATTTTTAAAATTTCTTTTCAATGTACCAGAATTCATTGTTTATGCACCACACCCAGTGCTCCAGGCAAAACGTGCCCTCCATAATACCCACCACCAGGCTCACCCAACCTTCGCCCCCAACCCCTTCAAAACCCTTAGATTGTTTTCCAGACTCCATACTCTCTCATGGTTCATATCCTCCTCCAATTCCCCCCAACTCACTTCTCCTCTCCATCTCCCCACATCCTCCGTGTTATTTCTTAGGTTCCACAAATAAGGGAAACCATATGATCTTTGACTCTCTCTGCTTGACTGATTTCACTCAGCATAACTTCCTTCAGTCGCAACAATGTTGATACAAAAGTTGGGTATACATCCTTTCTGATGGAGGCATAATACTCCGTAGTGTGTATGGACCACATTTTCCTTATGCATTCATCCATTGAAGGTCATCTTGGTTCTTTCCACATTTCAGCGACCATGGCCATTGCTGCTATGAACATTGGGGTACAGATAGCCCTTCTTTTCACTCCATCTGTATCTTTGGGGTAAACACCCAGTAGTGCAATTGCAGGGTCATAGGAAGCTCTATTTTTAATTTCTAAAGGAATATCTACACTGTTTTCCAAAGTGGCTGCACCACTGCATTCCTACCAACACTGTAAAAGGGTTCCCCATTTTCCATATCCTCTCCAACACATGTTGTTTACTGTCTTGTTAATTTTGGCCATTAAAACTGGTGTAAGATGGTATCTCCAATTGGTTTGATTTGATCTCCCTGAGGGCTAGTGAAGATGAGCATTTTTCATGTGTCTGATAGACATTTGCATGTTTTCATTGGAAAAGTGTCTGTTCATATCTTCTGCCCATTTTTTGATATGATTATCTGTTTTGTGCGTGTTGAGTTTGAGAAGTTCTTTGTAGATTCTGGATATCAATCTTTTGTCTGTACTGTCATTCGCAAATATCTTCTCCCATTCCGTGGGTTGCCTCTTTGTTTTCTTGACTGTTTCCTTTGCTGTGCAGAAGCTTTTGATCTAGATGAAGCCCTAAAAATTCATTTTCGCTTTTGTTTCCTTTGCCTTTGGAGACATTTCCTGAAAGAAGTTGCTGTGGCTGATATCGAAGAGCTTACTGCCTATGGTCTCCACTAGGATTCTGACAGATTCTGATTCTGCCTCACGTTGAGGTCTTTTATCCATTTTGAGTTCATCTTTATGTGTGGTGTAAGAGAATGGTTGAGTTTCATTCTACACATAGATCTCCAATTTTCCCAGCACCAATTATTGAAGAGACTGTCTTCTTTCCACTCTATATTTTTTCCTGCTTTGTCGAAGGTTATTTGACCATAGAGTTTTGGGTCCATATCTGGACTCTCTACTCTGTTCCACTGGTTTATGTGTCTGTTTTTATGCCAGTCCCATGCTCTCGTGGTGATCACAGCTTTGTAGTAAAGCTTGAAATCAGGCAATGGGATGCCACCAGTTTTGATTTTCTTTTTCATTTCCTTAGCAATTCAGGGTCTCTTCTGATTCCATGTAAATTTTAGGATTATTTGCTCCAACTCCTTGAAAAATGACAGTGGAATTTTGATCAGAATGGCATTGAAAGGATAGATTGCTCTAGGCAGTATAGACATTTTAACAATGTTTATTCTTATGATTAATGAGCCTGTAATGGTATTTCATTTTTTTGTGTTTTCGATTTCTTTCATGAGTGTTCTGTAGTTCCTCGAGTACAGATCCTTTACCTCTTTCATTAGGTTTATTCCCAAGTATCTTACGGTTCTTTGTGATATAGTAAATGGAATTGATTCTCTAATTTCCATTTCTGTATTTTCATTGTTAGTGTATAAGAAGGCAACTGATTTATGTGCATTGGCTTTGTGTCCTGCCACATTACAGAATTGTTGGTGGGGTCTTTGGGGTTTTCCATATAAAGTATCATGTCATCTGTGAAGAGAGAGAGTTTGACTACTTCATTGCCAATTTAAATAACTTTTATTTCTCTTTGTTGTCTGTTTGCTGTTGCTAGGACTTCTATTACTATGTTGAACAAGAGTGGTGAGAGTAGGCCTCCTTATCGTGTTCCTGATCTCAAAGGGAGGGCTGTAAGCTTTTCCCATTGAGGATGATATTTGCTGTGGGTTTTTCATCAATAGATTTTATGAAGTTGAGGAAATTTCCCTCTACCCCCTATACTTTGAAGCACGTTAATAAGGAACAGATGCTGGATTTTGTCAAATGCTTTTTCTGCATCAATTGAGAGGGCCAATGAGATAGAAACTGGAATACAGTAGAACACATCAATGAAACTAGAAACTGACTTTATGAAAGAATCAATAAGATTGATGAACCAATGGTCAAACTAATCCAAAAGAAAAGAGATAAGGCCCAAATTAATAAAATTATGAATGAAAATGTAGAGATCACAACGAACACCAAGAAAGTAGAAACAATCATCAGAAATTATTATCAACAGTTATATACCAATAAGTTAAGCAACCTAGATGGAATGGATGCATTCCCGGAAAACTGTAAACTTCCAAAATTGAACCAGGAATAAAGGGACAACCTGAATAGACTGATATCTGGTAACGAGATTGAAGCAGTGATCAAAATCCTCCCCCCAAACAAGAACCCAGGACCTGACAGATTCCCTGAGGAATTCTATCAAACTTCCAAAGAAGAAATAATAACTATTCTCCTGAAGCTGTTTTAAAAAAACTGAAGCAGAAGGAAACTTCCAGATTCTTATTTATTTATTTATTTATTTATTTAAATTTTTCAGTTTATTTATTTTCAGAAAAACAGTATTCATTATTTTTTCACCACACCCAGTGCTCCATGCAATCCGTGCCCTCTAAAATAACCACCACCTGGTACCCCAACCTCCCACACCCCCACCACTTCAAAGCCCACAGATTGATTTTCAGAGTCCATAGTCTCTCATGATTCACCTCCCCTTCCAATTTACCCCAACTCCCTTCTCCTCTCTAACACCCCTTGTCCTCCATGATATTTGTTATGCTCCACAAATAA
>NW_026741580.1:0-5028 GCF_022355385.1 Mustela nigripes
CTGTTGTAATTGCTCTGTGCACCTGGTGGGTCTTCCAACTTCTCAGCACAGCCAAGAGCTGCAGAAACTCAAGTTTTTAGCAAAGGAAGATGCAACAGGAAATGAAGGAGAGATGGAAGAGAAGGTGGTGGGCTGAGAAGACTGAAGAAACCCTGAGTCCTTGTCAAGTTTCTTAAGATGTGTTACAATGGCCACCGGCTGCCTAACAAACCCTCTCATTCTACAGACCCTCTCCTGGGTCTGAAGATGGTGCTTCTCCCTCTTGCTGGTTGTTGGCCACTCTCTGCCTGCCAGCATCATGGTCTGAGGGAAAGGCACTTGACAGTCAAACCAGAGGAATCTGCATTCCATCCTGATATCATCACTCAAAATGTGCTTCTGGCTAGATTATTGGTGTCTGAGCTTTAGGCAGGGTAACTAGTTGCGGGGAAGATTATGGAAACTCTTTGCTATGTGACAGAAAACCAATGAACATCTACACCCCCCACCCAAATGAAGCAAAGTTTCAGAGGTATACTTTCGTATTTTCATGTTTGGTTTTTAAAATCTTTTATTGGCGTGTCACAGAGGAATAGCAAATTGCACAAAGATAAACACACAGATATCTGATATTTTAGGAATCATATCCTTTCACAGCCTCCACTCAGACCAGATCTCCACATCCCTTGGCAGGGGTCCTCTATATTGTGTCAGTGTGGGTGTGTGGTCCCCAGATATGGCAGAAACAATGGGACATGACCTCCAAGGATAAATCATAAATATAATCATAAATATATTCTGCCTTGCTCTTTTTTGGATCACTCTCTGCAGGAGAAGCTGGATGATCATGCAGACACTTGAGCAGTTGTATTGGGGGAGGAGCTAAGGACTCCTGCTAACCCCCAAGTGGACTGTCATCTCTGAAGCAGATCCTTCAGGCCCTTCCAGCCTTCCAATGAGTATAGCCTGGTCAACATCTTGACCACAATGTTGTGAAAGAGACACACTGAACCACAACCACCCAGATAAGCCACTCTTCGATTTGTGACTTTCAGGAAGTGTGAGATAATGAGTATTTATTGTTTCAGCCACTGAGTTCTGGGGGAATTTGTTGTACCACCATAGATATTGCATCTTGTTGGAGCACAGTTGTCTAGGGCCATGTCTGTAACCAATTTTGTGTTTATTCAATCACTCAATCACTCATTCACTCATTCTTTGAACAGTTATCAGAAGCCGACCATTGGTCACAAAGTGCAGTTGGCCACTGGCTCATTGTGTGATGAATGAAACAGACCCAGAATGCTGCTATGATATGTTCTCTATCCCAGTGGGGGAGATGCACAGAGTACACCCAAGGAAACTTACGGACAAGGTTTGATGAACTATGGAGGAAACAAACAGGGGATGGTGATTGAGACTAAAGAGTGATCCTAGGAAGAGTGATCGGGGAGGCCTTTCTAAGGGAGTACATCCAAGGTGAAATCTATAAAGAAAGATGGAAGATGCAGTGAGAAAATGTGGGCAGAGGATCCAAGGAGAGGGACAAAGAGATGCTAAGGCCCTGGGGAAGGATGGGCTCCGAGGCTAGAGCATTGGGCACATTGGGGAAGGGGAGCAAGATAGAAATGCAGAACCCAGCAGTGGCTGGGCCACTCAGGCCATGTAAGCCAAACAAGGAGAGGGGGTTTCATCTGAAGGGGATGGGACCAAGGGTGTACTGGCTACTTCTGAGTTTTGTTGAAGTGTTCTCTTGCTGATGAGTGGAACAGAGGGAGGACAAGGCACCAGGGGACTGGGAGGAATAGGTATGTCACCATTGTCCTGAGAGAAGAGAGGATTGCTGTAATGCCAGGAGGAAGAGAGGATATGGGCAGGTGGAGATGCTAGAGGAAATATTAATGGGGAGGGACATAGAGATGAATCCTTGGTAATGGATCTGAGTGCAATAACTCTGGGAATACTGTGGTCTTAGATTGGGATAAGATACTGTAGTGGAGGAGCAGATCTCTGCAGAGCATGTTTAGGGGGAAAGTTGATTGACCTGGTTGTTCATGACAAGTTTGTTCATGACAAGTTCATAACCCAGGCAAGATGTTGGGTCCTGCACCATGACCCATCTCCCTACCATTTCCAGCGTAAATTCACCCCAGACCCATCATGTCATGAGAATTAGCCACCCTGAGTTAGGACAGACCCACCTCCCCACCTCCTGGCAAGGACTGTCCCCCAACTCTGCACCTTGTAGAGGCCCCTGGTCACCGTGTGAACCCAAAAGGGACACTGGCAGCCAGTGCTTTGTCAGACCACCCTCTCGTTACACCATGGCCCTTTGTGCCACTGGATGGAGAAGAGAAGCCCAGGCTCAGCTTCACATAGACCCAACGTCCCATCAGCTCCTTCAGTCTCTGGACCCTCTTGTCCACTGTCAGTCCTCTACTCTGAGAGTCACAGTAGAGTGGACTTTGCAAAGAAGAAAGAGTCAAAGTGAGGTACGCACGGGGTTGGTGATGGCGGTTCCATGTCCATTTTTCAGAACAGGGAAACACACAGGAGGGAAGAAAGTCTGTGGATTTGTACCCTGGTTAGAAACCCAGCACCCAAATGGAGCTTTTGAAGGCATCAGAGGTCACAGTTCCAATTTGTGTGGCCAAGGAGAGCAGGGGTCCCGCGGGGACTGTGGGTGCTTGGAGCTGTAGCCCCGGGTATCCTAACACCACTGTGGTCACCACCGATGCCTGAGCGGATGGGCTGCGGGGGGCTACACCCCGGACATGATCTCTCCTGACCAAAAGGAAGTGACACGTCAGGGGGTGGGGACATTCCCCTGAGGAAATTCTCATAGTGTTGCTCCATTGTATGGGGCAAGTGTGCACAGTGAGAGGCGCAGATGTTGGCTGCGGAAGGGGGTGGCCACCCCAGTCCAGTCCTGAACCAGGAGCTGTCTTGTCATCGGGATTGAGTGGATCTGGGACAGCAGGTCGAGGACTCTGCCTCAGCCCTCGTTGCTTCTGTCCCCCAGCTTCCTGCACCCCAACCAGCTGAGTCAGCGTGGAAGAAGATCGTGAGAACAAACACAGGCAGGACAAGGAAGCAAAGAGGACCCAGAAAGCAGAAGTGGGCCCTGCGGAGAGGACCCTGTGTGAGGAGGCTTGAGATTTCCCCCCTTCAGAGGCCTGGCATTACTGTGGGTGACGTCTGTGCAGCAGACATGACCCCAGGGGACGGGAGGCTGTGGCTGCCTGCAGCGCTGCTCCTTCTGCAGGTCCCAGGTGAGCGGGGCTGAGCTGGGCAGGGAAGTCTGCCCTGAGTGGGGGGGAGGGAGACAGGGGGATGGGAGTACAGGGAGACCAAAGGGGTGGGAGGCAGCCCATGAGGAGGGGAGGAGGACATGGGAGGGAGGAGGGAGAGCAGAGAAGATTCTCCAATCGACCAGCACTCCTCAGCAGTGACCAGGAGGATTCAGTGCATAAGCGGGTGAGTCGTGTCCACTGTGCCAGAAAGAGCGACCCTGACAAGCAGGGAGGCCAGTGACCAACATTCCTGTAGTGTCACAGTCAGAAATGACGTCTCTGTGCACCATGCACACACACACACACACACACACACACACACACATCAAGGACACTCTCCTTGTGCCACGCTGTAGGGAGGGAACTATCGACATTCCCTCTGGTCTAAGGAAAGACCTCGTTCCTGCCAAGGCCTCCTCCCGATGCCGAGGGCCCTTGAGGGTCTCAATAGTCAACTTGACCTCAGATCCCGTTGTCCCAGGCCCGTCTGGTGAGGGGTCACCCTCGGCTGTGTTTTCCAGGTTGTAGGTCTCTGCGTGGCCCCACCTCCGTGACGGGCACCGTGGGGGGATCCGTGAGCGTGCAGTGTCAGTACAAGGAGGAATTCAGAGAGAATGACAAATACTGGTGCAAGAGCCCATGTGTGTGGAAGATGGTAAGGACCAAAGGGACAGACAGAGAAGTGAGGAAGGGCCGTGTGTCCATCAGGGACCATCCTGCAAACCTCACCTTCAGAGTGACCATGGAGAGCCTCACAGAGGATGATGCCGGGACATACCTATGCGGGATTGATTCATTAGAGCTCCCAGGATATTTTTTTGACCGCACCTTCCAAGTTGTGTTGTCTGTGACCCCAGGTGAGCTGTGCACACCCCTCCCCCAACACCAGCACCAGGGCTGCCTGAGGCATGGGCTGATTACCCCGGCCCCAGCGGGAAAGCAGGGGGACGTGGGATTGAAGAGTGGGGTGAGGATGCACTGGGTGAGCAGGACACAAGGGGTGTGCCTGTGTGTGTCCATGTGTGTGCATATGCATGTTGTGTCTGTGTATATATTCATGTGTGTCTCAGTCTGTGTGCAGGTGTTGTGTTGTCTGTACACTCACACAAGCACATGCACACTCTGGCTGACCTCAGTGCACCCCGCCCTGACACACTCTCACACCTAAAGCTCTCCCAGGGTGGGCAGTGCGAATGGCCCTAGTCTGGGGACGACGGTCTGCCTTCCTGTCCTGCCAAGGGTCCTGACCATGCTGAAAGTGTCCTGAGCCTCTTCTTGGATGTGTCTCTGTCCTCCCAATGGGGAATGACCTTAGGACATGGGCTCCTCTCCCTTACTGGCTGCCCAGGACCCAGGGGCTCTAACAGGACATTACTGTGTCCTGCATGGTTCCTGAGCAACAGCTTCACAGCTGTCATCCTGGGGGTCTGCACCAGCCTTGACAGGGGCCCAAGAACGAGCCCCAGACCCTGATGGGGGGCTTCTGGGAGCATTTGGGGAACACCCTGCCCCTGCAGCTTGACTCTCCCCATTCCTTCCATCATCTTGTCCCCACAGGAAGGAACACAGAGAAACCGCTGAAAGCTCCCCTCAGACAAAGGAGGGGAAAAAAATGAGAAAAAATGAGTTTTCAGGTCCTATGGCCCGAAATATACTATCATGTGCTGCAAAGAATTCTTTACTAGAACCCTGTTTTTGTTTCCTGAGAACCACATGGAGGTCATCCTTCTGAGTGTTCAGGTTTGGTCTTGTGTTC